>NC_141546.1:67975000-68242500 GCF_021556685.1 Rattus norvegicus | reverse complement strand
CTATGAGAAGGATGAGTAGCTGCTGGGAAAGCACTCTTTTCAGGTTAGAAAATCCATTTCATGGGCTGGAGAGATGGCTCAGAGGTTAAGAACGCCTGCTGCCCTTCCGGAGGTCCTGAGTTCAATTCCATCTGTAATGACATCTGGTGCCCTCTACTGGCCTTCAGGCACACATGCAGGCAAAATGCTGTATACATAATAAATTAAAAAAAAAAAAAGAAGAAAGAAAGAAAGAAAGAAAGAAAGAAAGAAAGAAAGAAAGAAAAGAAAACCCATTTCGCAAGTGCTGGCTTGTATCTAACCTTCAGAAATTCTTCTATAGTCCAGTTTGAACTCGTTTCTAGACATACAGAGGGCCTGAGACCTAACAGATGCAATGACAGATGTATGTGTGCCCACCCTTAAGGAAGTTCCACCTGAATCACCAAGAAATGTCAAAGTGTGATGCTAAGAACCTAAAATAGAGAGGGGAAGGATAATGGAGAGTCAAGAGAAGTCACTGGTGTGCCCCAGGAAGTAAGCTCAGAGTGGGAAACACCCACCAGGCGGGAAGTAAACAGACGATGGATGCAAAAGAAGGCTGGCTTTGAGGAGTTTGTGTGTGTCTTTGTGCACATGTGTTAGAGAACAACTTTAGGGAGTCAGTCCCCACATTTTTATGTGGGCTCCAGGGTCCTAGCTGGGATGGTCAGGTGCACACAGCATTTTTTCCTACCAGATGAGCCACCTCTCCAGCCCTGGTTTTGTTTTGAGTTAGGACCTTGCTACCTACCTGATAAGCTTGAACTGAAAGCAGTTCTCCTCCCTTAGCTGCCCCACCCCATCCCCTCACCCAGTGGTTTTTTTTTTTTTTTTTTTTTTTTTTTTTTTTGGTTCTTCTTTTTCCGGAGCTGGGGACCAAACCCAGGGCCTTGCGCTTCCTAGGCAAGCGCTCTACCACTGAGCTACATCCCCAACCCGCCCTGCTGAGACTCTTACAATAGAAAGGTGTATTTCAAAGACACAGAAGCTACAGTTGCTACTGTGTGTTGGCTACCTGGAGGACAACAAAGACGTCACGGAAGAGCCAATCTTAATAGCTACAGAATATGCAGTTTTTCAAGGCAATAAATAAAATAGAATTATAAGAATGTCTACCATCACAGTAAGTTTGGAGAGTTGGTAGGTTGGTGGGTTGGGACTTTTAAGGACTTTTTTGGTTGGTTAGTTTTGTTCTGATTTTTGGCTCTTTGAGATAGGGTCTTGTTACTTAATTCAGACTGGCCTAGAACTTATGAATCCTGCTATCACTGAGATCACAGCAGGGTGTTTGCTGAGAAGCCTCTGTTAAAAGTAAAACTCTAGATATAGAAGGTCAAGATGCCTTCCCTATAAACACAACTCGGTGGCTTTCTGCTTTTGACATTTACCCTTTTACCTGCTGTAGGTGTGTGCACTTGCACAAATGGAGATGAGAGGAGAGCTCAGGGGACGTCCATTTTCTCCTGCAGCCTGAGCAGACTTAGCTGCCTCATGAGCTTCTTTCTCCCGCTCTGATGGATCTACAGAAAGCTAAGCCCTCTGTAGTCTCTGGGGTTTGAAGTCTGAACTATAGACGTGGTTTTCACAGTGTGATGATGCTGACCACAGATTCTTTCTTCTGTTCTAGTTCCGCATCCAGAGATTTATCAACTACGTGATCAAGCTAGGTGAGTGCCCTTGCTCCTCTCTGCCTCCGTGCTGACTGAAAGCTGACAGCCAGCACTTGCTTACTGAGCCAGGGTTACCTGATTATGGTCTCAGGGAGTGTCATCCATCCAGGGTGGGTCACAGGGGTCACACAGCAAGACTGAGACTGTGACAAGTTTGTTTTTTTCAAGCAATCAGACTTTTTTTGTTGTTACTATTTTGGCTGTTTGTTTGTTCACTGTCCTGGAACTCACTCTGTAGACCAGCTTGGCCTCAAAATCAGAGATCCACTTGCCTCTGCCTCCCCAGTGCTGCAATTAAAGGTATATGTGCCACCATAGTCAGGAGCAATCAGACATTCTACATCCTTATGAGAAACAGAATAGAGCCAGGCTATGGTGGTGCATACCTTTAACCCTAGCACCTGAGAGGGAGAGGCAAGTTTAAGGCTACCCACTCTTTACAGAGTTTAAGGACAGCCAAGACTACACAAAGAAACCCTTTCAAAAAAAGAAAGAAAGAAAAAGGAAAGAGAAAGAAAGAAAAGGAAAGATGTAATAGCAGTTACCAAGAAGAATACAATTGCAGTTGCCAGGATACAATGAGGTCCACAAGCTACATACAGAAGAGTATATGCCTAAGACTAATTGTTCTGTCAAGTTTCTATATGCTTCGCTGACTTCTAGAGAAAGCAGAGATACAGATATGGCCTGAATGTTCCTCTGCCTCCGTTTCTAAAGAACTGAAAGGCACACAGGCCCCCAGGAACTACGGACTCTAACCTGAAAGACCCATGACACATGCCTCTCAAGGCAAGTAGGCCAAGCCAACTCCATGATTCCCCAAAGCTGATCAGGTGTGAAAAATGGCTTCCATCACTCCCAGCATGCCTCTTGTGTTCAGCTGTGAGCAAAGTCCTGCCCCTAACCTTAAGCATCAACTAAATATCATGCTGGAATCAACTTTGGCCCTCAGCCTCCTACAAACGTCTCTCCTCCACCAGCATGTTGCTCTCTATCCTGTGTGTGTGTGTGTGTGTGTGTGTGTGTGTGTGCGTGTGCGCGTGCACAGAGCATTTTCTATTCCTTCTACACCCCTCCCTACCATTATTTGCCTCTGCTCATTAAAATTCTACTGCTGAGCTATGGCTGATCTCACCCTAAGTACTTGGAGGAAGGCGTTCTGAATGCAGATCTTACTAAATTATGAATGACTGACAGTTCTCCCAAGAGTATATGAAATTGAAAAATGAGTTTATTAACACCAGTGTATTTAAACGTTGGAGGTTTGGATGACAAAGGGAAATTAGGGGGAAACACAGCGAGTCTGAGTAGAGAAACCTCTGCAGAGCCTCTTAACTTCCTGCATAGCCAGTGACAGCTGCTGCGGTTCCTTTGCTGCTACAGGAGATGGGCCCTTGGGATAGCTAAGCATGGGTCAGGCCGGGAAGCTCTCAGTGTGTTCTTGGCAGACCTCCCGCCTCCCTTTCAGAGCCTCCTTGCCTCATTGTAGCAACTCTCTGCTCTGCCCAAGCACCTATTGTCTACTTGGTCTCATTCCCAGAGTTTCAGCTGGCTTTCTCAAGGCCTCCAACACAGTATTTCTATTTGCTCTCCCTGTTCAGTAATGTTGTCATGGTGGGGCGCCACCGGTTCTGTTAATTAGCACTATTATTCTTTTGTCCTAACTAATACTTTTCACAAAGATTGTGATTTTGATACAATAATTATGTTTCTAAAGTACATTAAGGTAGAAAATTAACTGCAAAGTGAGGTGTGGTAATACTTTGTCTGTAATCCCAGCACCAGGATAATGGAGGCTGGAGGACCAGACTTTCCAGGTCATTCTTGGCTACATAAGAGAGTTTAAGGCCAGGCAGGGCTCTAGAGCCTGTCAAAATAAATAATAAAATGAAATATAAATAAAATGACTATAATACCAGCCCCGTAAAAGCAGGGACAAGAAGATTTCCACAAGTTCCAATACAACTCATCTACCAGGTTCAGGCCAGCCATGGATATATTCTAAAACCTGATCTCTAACAGGGCTTTAGGGGTTGTAGAGAGATGGCTCGGTGTTTAAGAATGTTTTATGCTCTAGCAAAGAACCAAAGTTCAAATTCTAGCACCCTCTTAGAGCTACCCACTAGAGCTCCAATGGCTCCAACACCCTCTACTGGTCTATGAGTGCACCCTTACATATGCGCGTACATGCACACATAAATAAATTTTAAAAAATAAAATAAATAAAAATTAGCATCAAGAGGGAAATGATGTAATTGAGGGTTTTGTTTTGTTTTGTTATTTTTTTTTTAATGTGAGTACACTGTTGCTATCTCCAGACACACCAGAAGAGGGCATCAGATCCTATTACAGATGTTTTGGCCTGGAACTCAGAGATCCACCTGCCTCTGCCTCCTGAGGGCTAAAGTTAAAGACATATACCACCACCACACAGCTCTATTATTTATTTTAAATTTGTTTTTATTCTTATGTGTAAGAGTGTTTTGCTTGGGCTGGAGAGATGGCTCAATGGTTAAGAGCACTGACTGCTCTTCCAGAGGTCTTGAGTTCAATACCCAGCAACCACATGGTGGCTCACAACCATCTGTAATGGGATCCAATGACCTCTTCTGGTGTGTCTGAAGACAGCTACAGTGTACTCATGTACATTAAATTAATAAATCCCTTTTTTAAAGAGTTTTGCTGCCCATATGTCTATGTACCACATGTGTGTCTTGTACCCAAGCAGGCTAGAAGTGGATAGGTATTGGATCCCTTCAAATTAGAGTTACACATAGTTATGAGCTGCCAAGTGGGTGATGGGAATTGAACCTAGGCCCTCTAGAAGAGTAGCCAATGCTCTTAAAGAGCTCAGTAGAGCCAACTCTTTTTTTTTTTTTAAAGATTTATTTAATGTATATGAGTACACTGTACCTGTCTTCAGACACACCAGAAGAGGGCATCAGATCCCATAGCAGATGGTTGTGAGCCACCCTGTGGTTGCTGGGAACTGAACTCAGGACCTCGGGAAGAGCAGTCAGTGCTCTTAACCGCTGAGCCATCTCTCCAGCACCCAGCCAACTCTTTACCTACACACTTCCCTTAACTCTTGATCCTCATGTTCCGCCTGGGTGCTGGGGTTATTGGTGTGTTCCACTCCGTGTTGTGTTTTTATTGTTTATTTGTTTCATTTTATTTATTTATCGAGTTGTATGTGAAACTTACAAGTGTATCATAGCCCCCATGTAGATGTCAGAGGCCAGTTCGAGGGAATCAGTTCTCTCCTTCCACCATGTGGGTCCTGGGGATTGAACTCGGGTACATTGGAAGCTCTGCCTTTACCTGCTGAGCTATATCATAGGCACCAGCTTTGACTCTTTATGTTGTTTAATGCTGCTTGTTTGTTTATTTGTTTGTTTATTCATTTACAGTAAGGCAGAGACTTGAGCTCAGGGACTCTTATATACTAAATGAACACTCTACCACAGATATTTAATTTTTAGTTGTGTTTTGGAGTCAGGGTGGGGGTGAGGCAAGTGTAGGAATTTGTTCATGAGTGCAGTACCCACAGAGGCCAGAAGAGGGTATCGAATCCCCTAAAGCTGGAATGACAACGGGTTTCAGGCCACTCTGCATTGGCTACGGTGGTGCTGGGAACCAAAATGTGGTCTTCTGGAAGAATAGGGGATGCTTTTAAATGCTGGACCATCTCTTAAAAGCCCTGAAAGGAGCGATTCCCATTCTACTGTGTATGTGTGGGACGGGGTCTCGTGTAGCCAAGACTTACCTTAAACTCTGTTTCCCTTCTCTCTACCTCCCAAGTGCTGGTATTACAGGTGCGTACGCCACGCCCAGCTCAGACTAACGGAACTGCAAGTGTTCTTATCTTTTAGGTGTACAATTGTTCCTTTGAGACGTTTGTGGAGAAATGTCTCACTCCTTATTTTTCCCATCTAGGTTTTGGAGTGTCGCAGACCAAAGCCATCATGACCCTGGTCTCTGGGATTCCAATGGGCCCACCCCGGCTTCCTCTGCAGAAAGCCACCCAGGAGTTTACTGCTAATGCTGAGGCCAAGCTGAAGAGCCTGAATTTCCTTTCTTTCCCTGGTTTAAAGGATGGGAACATGGAAGCCTGTAGCTAGTGCCTGATAAAGTCTGAGACTTTATCTTCAATAGTTCATTCTTTTCTCAGGGATTTTTTAGGTGAATGTGAACTAAGCTTTCTTTTAGCAAGTAGAACCCCACACTAATCAAGAAATATTTAAGTATCACATATGAACCTAAACTTTTTTGTTATAAAGGAGTCACAAACTTTCAAAAGAAATAAGGAATCTATTGTAAATGTATATGCGCTTTATCCTTTAAAATGTCTTTCCAAAGGAATCCATAACTGAAGTCAAGATATATTGAAAGCTTTAGTTATCCAAGAGAGAAGCCTTTAGGAATTGCTGTTCGACTTGTAGGTAACTTTACAAATGAAAACTTTTCAAATAGGAGAAAATAGAATTTATCATCAGATAGCTAAAGATTACCTTCTTTGCCTGAAAACCAGAGTGCTGATGTTAGCCACCCCTGTGTATTGTGAGCGTCTTCTCACAGGTGCTCCCCTCGCACATTCCTCGGACGCTGAAAGGAAAAGAAGCAATCCTTCTACCTTGACTGGGACGGTTGTAGTGATATGAGCAATGACAGCAATGCCTTCTTATTTGACCCCTTTCTATTTAAACACTACTTGATACCTCTTTCATAAGACTACATGATGAACAGTAGTCCCTAACGCCACACACACTCAACAAAAACTGTCAGCGTGTAATTAGTAGGGCAGCAAGAGAGGGGTGAAACTACAGACAGAAAATATAATTCACTGTGTAAGTATAATACGGAAGTTTTTGTAGACTAAAAATAAAATGTTTAACCTAAACTTAAATCTTAGTATCAAATTAATTTTACACGCTAGTGAGAAGTCCTATTTAAAGTACCTGTGTATATTGTTTTGTATACGCGCAGTATACACAGAGATACATAAGCAGATTATTAATCCTTCTAAACATGAAAATTTGATGTACTGAGTCCTTTTATAGTGAACTCCAATGGCCAATAAAGATCTAAAGTCACATTAATTAGAGTGGAACACAAACTATGTCCCATTTTCCTTGCTTTATGGGTCTGTTGGTTTTTCTTTATATTTCATTTCAATGTAATGGACCAAAGTGTCATCCAACACTAATAAAGGGATGCATAAATTTTTATAGTTACATTTTGTACAAACAATTGCCACTACTGTTAATACCTAAAGCCTCACCCCTACCTCTATCCTGGGGTAGGATCTAATTAAAATTAATATATTCCATGTGTAAAACAAAATAAATACAAATAAAGGAATCTCAAGCCCTAAGCCATTCATTTCATAAAATTATTGTAGAGAAATCACTCCTTATACAGATGCAATGGAACCAAGTGAAAATTGTAATAATAATTACAATTATTAATTAATTACATTAATTAACATAATTCATATTACTATATTAAATGCTGTGTTGGTTATATTATTCTGAATAAATTTCATCTGCCTTTTGGGAGCATTTATTTTCTTAATCCTATTTCAAAGTTTTATAATTTGAGTATTATTATCTTAGGGTCTTATTTCTGTGAAGAGACACCATGACCACAGCAACTCTTACAAAGAAAAGCATTTAATTGGGACTGGCTTACAGGTCAGAGAGTTAGCCCATTATTGTCATGGCAGGAAGCATGGTGGCATCCAGGCAGATATGGCACTGGAGAAAGAGCTGAGAGTTCTACGGGCACCAGGAAGAGACAGTGAGTCCCTAGGCTTGGCTTGAGCTTCTGAGACCTGCTTGTGAGTCAGGCTGTGAACTCTCTGCTGTTGCTGCTGTCACACTTCGGCCCGGCCATCAGGGACTCTTAACTCTAAAACCATAACCCGGAGTAAACATTCTTCATGTAGAAGTTGCTCTGGTCATGGAATTCTGTCACAGCAAAGTAATTAAGACAGTGTTAGAGTCTTTCTAGATTCTTAAAATAGGACCCTGCCTGAGAGGGATCCGTTGTCCGAGTCTCCTGGACTTCCTCACTGAACCTGACGCTGAGTCAGACGTCTTCCTTTTAGGAACTTCCCTCTTTGCACACCAGGAGCCTCTTCTTGCCACACACTAAGCCTTGCAGTCTGTGGGCTGAGCAGGTTTTGCTCACACTCTAGAGACTCCCCAGTTTATACATCCAGTGACGGCTAATGTCTAGCCAGGGGGATGTGTCTTCTGGGAGCCAAGCACAGCCCTGAGATCTGTACAGGAGGAGCAGCCTCTGTTTGCAAACCCAGCTTGGCCTTAACCCTGCTGGAGTGGGGGAGGTTAGGGAAGTCAGGCATTCAAGAATTCTTATTTCAACACCAGTGATCTTTGCCCTGTCAAGGACTGGAGTCTCAGCTGGCTGACCTCAGGCTCAGGCTATTACTGCAAAGTGGCTCTGAGTGAGGACCTCAGGCTTGGGCTATTACTGCAAAGTGGCTCTGAGTGATCGGTTTAGCTGCTAGCCACAAAGAGTGGGCCCTACCACTGTAGGGAGACTTAAGTGCCAGAGCCAAGCTGTCCCCTGAGCTTCATTTGTCCACATCTGGTCTTTCCGTTCTGCCTCATGCAGCTGTCTTCACTGCAAGTCTGGCAGCTTGACCAGAGGCTCTAGCTCTTGTGAGTATACCTTGTCATCAGGCCCCTACGGTAATTCAGTCCTAGTTCCTTCTCAAGATGGAATCTTGCTGTGGCCCTCTGAGACCTGGGCTGTGACAAAATGGATTTCTCTGGCAGAGCAGAGTCAAGGAAGTCACCAAAATCCCAATTAGACTTACTACTACTACTGCTGCTGCTGCTGCTGCTGCTAATGATGATGATGATGATGATGATGATGATGATGATGATGATAATAATAATTTATGCTGCCAAAAATAAGACTCTTCAGCAGAGTGCCTTGCCTAACTTTCTGTTTTAAATTTTTAAATTCCATTTATTTGCTTGTTCATTTGTTTAGTGTATGTGGAAATTAGAGAACAGCTTGGAACAGTTGGTTCTCTCCTACCCTATAGGTTCTGGGACTCCA
The DNA here is from genome assembly GCF_021556685.1 of Rattus norvegicus. Lineage (NCBI taxonomy): Eukaryota > Metazoa > Chordata > Mammalia > Rodentia > Muridae > Rattus > Rattus norvegicus. Next base: position 68,233,717 of record NC_141546.1, on the reverse strand, counting down.
ACTCGGGTTGTCTGGCTTTGTGGCAGGCACCTTTGACCACAGGTCATTTCACCTTCCTGTCTTAGACACCGTGACCATGGCAACTTAGCAGGTAAGATTTTAATTTGGGACTCATAGGTCCAGAGGATTAGAATCCATGAACATTGAGGCAGGAAGCAGAACATGGTGGCAGGCATCCAGGCAGGCAGGGAGCAGAACATGGCGGCAGGCAGGCAGGCAGGCAGAAGGCAGGCAGGCAGACAGGCAGCAGGCAGCAGGCAGCAGGCAGCAGGCAGCAGGCAGCAGGCAGCAGGCAGCAGGCAGCAGGCAGCAGGCAGGCAGGCAGAAGGCAGCAGGCAGGCAGACAGGCAGCAGGCAGCAGGCAGGCAGACAGAAGGCAGCAGGCAGGCAGGCAGACAGGCAGCAGGCAGCAGGCAGCAGGCAGCAGGCAGCAGGCAGGCAGGCAGAAGGCAGCAGGCAGGCAGACAGGCAGCAGGCAGCAGGCAGGCAGACAGAAGGCAGCAGGCAGGCAGGCAAGTATGACACAGGAAATGAGAGCTTCTGTTCCATCAACGCAAGACAGAACAAGGAATGATGTGGGCTTTTGAAACTGCAAAACTCACTCCTAGTGACATACCTCTGCCAATACAGCCACTTCTAATACTTCTGCCTTAGGGTTTTTCTATTGCTGTGAAGAGACACCATAACTGTGGCAACTCTTATCAAGAAAAAGATTTAATTGGGACTGGCTTACAGTTTCAGAGGTTTAGTCCATTATCATCATGGTGGGAAGCATGGTGGCAGGCAGGTGCTGGAGGGAGGGACTTTGAAATGAATGACAAGTACCTGTGACTAGGGAGCCTGGAGATCTTCATGGCTTTGATATTCAACCCCTGGTGTATGTCAAAGGAGCCATATGCCCCTTCTGCTTGAGGTAAGGGAGATGACTCCTTGTGGCCAATGGGAACTGGGGTAACAAGTTTCTGAAAAAGGCTGGCTTCTATCTAAGCACCAGAATGCCTATAGTCTAGCCTGGGCTCATTTCTGGATATTTGGACATCCTTAGACCTAACAAGAACCAACAAACACAGTATATGTGTGGAGGTCAGGGGACTGTTGTGAGGCCTCTCTTCTCTCTCTCCACTGTGTGGGTCCTGGGGATCCATGTCTGGTTGTTAGGCTTTGAAGCCTGTGCATTTACCTGCTGAGCCATCTCCATAGCCTCCTCTCCTCCCCCTTCTTCTCCCTCCCTCCCTCCTTCCTTTCCTCCTTCCTCCCTGCTATGTAGCTGTGGCAGGCCTCAGTCTTGCAGTGACCCTCTTGCCCCTGCCTCCCAAGAGCTGGAATTGCAGGTGTGTGTCACAATAGCACACAAATTAATTTTCCCATGAGAATAAATATTTCACAGCCACTCAGTGAGTCTTTTTTTTTTTCTCTTTCCTTTTTTTTTTTTTTCAGAGCTGGGGACCGAACCCAGGGCCTTGTGCTTGCTAGGCAATCGCTCTACCACTGAGCTAAATCCCCAACCCCCAAAGGACTGTTTTCTCTTTTTTTCTTTTTTTCTTTTTTTCTTTTTTTTTTCGTAGCTGGGGACCGAACCCAGGGCCTTGCGCTTGCTAGGCAAGCGCTCTACCACTGAACTAAATCCCCAACCCTTTTCTCTTTCAAAGATGATATTTGGTTTCTTTTTTTTTTTTTTTTTTTTTTTTTTTTTTTTTTTTTTTTTTTTTTGAGACAGGGCTTCTCTAGCTGTCCTGAAACTCACTTTATAAGCCAGGCTGACCTCAAACTCATAGAGATCCACCTACCTCTGCCTCCCGAGTGCTGGAGCTAAAGCCACTATGCAGCCAATACTTGATTTCTTAAATGACAGTTAATGAGATCTTATTAAAGTAAAAAGAAGGACTGGAGAGATGGCTCAGTGGTTAAGAGCACTGACTGCTCTTCCAGAGGTCCTGAGTTCAAATCCCAGCAACCACATGGTGGCTCACAACCATCTGTAATGAGATCTGATGCCCTCTTCTGGTGTGTCTGAAGACAGCTACGGACGGTGTACTTATACATAGTAAACAAATAAATCTTTAAAAAAATATTTAAAGTAAAAAGAAATATGATAGTTAAAACTATCGGGGCTGGGTGTATCTTTTTAGATATCCAAATGCTTAGAAATTAACTTTGTATATTGTATGCTGTAATCTCTGTTTCAAGATAAAAACCTGAAATGAAGCTCACTGGGAAAGTTGGCAGTAGGAAGCAGTCTCTGAGACTGATAGTACTTGGGACTTCTTGTGGGATTAAAGGATTAAAGACATAGGAAAGTGCTGTGAGCAGATCATGGGACCAGGAGTGGGGAGTAGTGCATGCACTTTCCTAGAAAAGCTCGAAATTTGAGAGAAATTTCCCCTTTATTATTATCCAAAAAGCACAGGGGGTCCCCGTGCTTAGGGAACATCCTAGAATGACTGCTGTGTTTTATAAAACGGAGGTGGTGTAATGCAGAGGGAGGGAGCACCTCAGTCAGCCAGGCCAATGTGTCCCCCCTGAATAATCAAGCCATGCAACAGGCCTAATATTAAAGGTTTATTGGTGGGAAGGGAAGGGGACCTGGAGAAGCAGATAGAGGCAAAGAAAGGAGTAGGACAGAAAGAGGTAGGAGAGAGAGGAAGAGGAGAAGAGGTCAGCAGGGAACATAGAGGGGAAAGGGAGAGAGGTAAGGACTGGTCTTCATTTTTTAAGATCTATTTATTATGTATGCTTGCAGGCCAGAAGAGGGCACCAGATCTCATAATAGATGGTTGTGAGCCACCATGTGGGAATTGAGCTCAGGACCTTGGGAGAGCAACCAGCACCCTTAACCTCTGAGCCATCTCTCCAGCCCAGGACTGATCTTTTTAAGTGCCTGGCTCCTGTCTGTACCTGTGGGCAGATACAAGCTGTTTATTGCCCGGAACCTCCCAGCCGGGAAAGCTTAATGGGGGGGGGGGGGGGGGAGGGACAGAGTAGAAAGGACTCTAGTGATAGCTTTAGTCTGAGGGTCCCTGGATGTTCTAGCTCTCTAACTGTACTGAAACGCTGATGATAACTTCTAAAGAGTCCTATAATGTTTCTTGCTCTTTCCGAGAGCAAAAGGCTGCTGTTTTAAGCTATTGACATCTGTAGCCTAACAGCGGGGGATTAAGTAACTTGGCCTTTGTTCTATGTCAGCAGGAACTGCTCTTTCAGTCTGCTAGTCACAGGAAGAAAAAGGGACACTTTTTATAGTGTTTATTACTAAGTTTTTATTACCATTTATTACTAAGTTGTAAAAAGTTTCTTATGAAAGCTATCTAAGGGGAAAAGTAGAAAGATCCTAAGTGGGGGGTATGGGGATAGAGGGTGGGGGTGGGGGATTCTTCTAAGTGGGGAGAGGGAAAAATTCTAGTAAGGGAAAAATTCTATTCCTCCTTCTCATCTCTTTGTCCTCAGTACTCACACATCTTTCAGAACACATGATCACATGTTAAAAGGTTCATCACAAAGTTTACACACAAAAGTCAAACCATAAATTGAAACAGAGAATGTTTACATGCACATCCGTTGGGAGTAATTATCTGGGTAAACCTCCATCACCTGTCACAGCTCCATAGGTTCACAGAAGGTTTAAAACCATAACTAAGTTATTAGTGAAGTTTTGTATAGTTAAACCCAGTCAATATTTTATCTTCTGTCCTAGCACCTATAATACATTGTTAGTTCCCTTTTATGACCTTTGGTTAATTGTTTTACAACCTCTTGGAATGTGCTCTGAGTAGGAGAATGTTTGGTTACCATCTAAGAGCAAGTAACTGGTGACACCTGGGAGACTGGCAGAGATCTTATTGTAGTTTTGACTCTCAGAAAATGACCTAACAGCAGCCCCACTATAAAAGAGCTTAATAATCACTAATATAATTTTATTTATTTATTTATTTTTTGGTTCTTTTTTTCGGAGCTGGGGACCGAACTCAGGGCCTTGCGCTTCCTAGGCAAGCGCTCTACCACTGAGCTAAATCCCCAACCCCAATTTTAGGAATTCTTATAGGATCATCATAGGACTTAAGAGATCATCTATTTGTCTATATAGCATCACTACAAGGCAGTACATCTTCGTAGATCTGCAGAGGAATGGGCTATTACTTTAGTGATTGTTATATATGTTTAGTAATAACAGGAAAAGCATTTGAATAGCAGGAATCTTTCCTAAAATGAATTCCCTTACAGCCTTGCTCAATAAGGGTGAACCTGTCACAGATTATATAGTAATCTGAAGCAGGCCATCTCAGGAAGATTGAGATAGAGAGAGTTCTAGGACAGACTTGGCTACACAAAGAAACCCTGTCTCTAAAACAAACAACAAACAAACAACAAAAAAGACAAAGAAAAGAAAGTTAGCCTAGCCGGTGTGAGGCGTGCTTGCCTTTAATCTCAACACTCAAGAGACAAAGGCAGACAGACCTGTGAGTGTGAACCCAACAGCCTGGTCTACAAACGGAATTTCAGGCCAACCCTGAAAGGAGGTTGAACTCAGGCATTACTCACCCTCAGGCTCATGACCACAGATACAATGTGACCAGCTTCCTCTGTCCAGCTGTTGCACAGAAAATACATGAGCCATGGTTTCTTTAGCGGTTCATCTCTCAGACCGGAACCCTCTCATGACCAAAGAAACAGAATCCTGTTGGGATAGAGTGGTTCTACGGTCATTATGCTTACTAGTTGTGTGATTATGATTTCAGCTAATCCATTTGCTGAATCTTGGTTCAATTCAATGTTGGGGTTGAATAAGTAGGGAGACGACTCAATGAGTGTGATGCGTTATTTGCTCTTCTCCATGCAGGTTCTTGTTCTCTCTCTCTCTCTCTCTCTCTCTCTCTCTCTCTCTCTCTCACACACACACACACACACACACACACACACACACACTGTGTGTGTGTGAAAGGACTGAAGGTCTGTATGAGATAGGTGGATATGTGGCTTTGGTTATAGTCATTAGACTACAAATTGCTCTAGGCTCTGCCCAATAGCTATCAACTATCAGGAGCCATAATGGGACAATTATGAACTCTATGAACTCTATCTCAGCCTGTAGATCAGGCTGGCCTTGAACTCAGAGATCCTCCCTGCCATTGCCTCTCTAGTGCTGGAATTAAAGGCACGTGTCATGCCCACCCAGCTTAGGCTCACTTTCTTTTTCTTTTTTCTTTTTTTTTTTTTTTATTAACTTGAGTATTTCTTATATATTTCGAGTGTTATTCCCTTTCCTGGTTTCCGGGCAAACATCCCCCTCCCCCTCCCCTTCCCTATGAGTGTTCCCCTCCCCCCAACAATCACGTTCACTGGGGGTTCAGTCTTAGCAGGACCAAGGGCTTCCCCTTCCACTGGTGATCTTACTAGGATATTCAATGCTACCTATGAGGTCAGAGTCCAGGGTCAGTCCATGTATAGTCTTTAGGTAGTGGCTTAGTCCCTGGAAGCTCTGGTTGCTTGGCATTGTTGTACATATGGGGTCTCGAGCCCCTTCAAGCTCTTCCATTCCTTTCTCTGATTCCTTCAACAGGGGTCCTATTCTCAGTTCAGTGGTTTGCTGCTGGCATTCGCCTCTGTGTTTGCTGTATTCTGGCTGTGTCTCTCAGGAGTGATCTACATCCGGCTCCTGTCGGCCTGCACTTCTTTGCTTCATCCATCTTGTCTAATTGGATGGCTGTATATGTATGGGCCACATGTGGGGCAGGCTCTGAATGGGTGTTCCTTCTGTGTCTGTTTTAATCTTTGCCTCTCTATTCCCTGCCAAGGGTATTCTTGTTCCCCTTTTAAAGAAGGAGTGAAGCATTCACATTTTGATCATCCGTCTTGAGTTTCATTTGTTCTAGGCATCTAGGGTAATTCAAGCATTTGTGCTAATAGCCACTTATCAATGAGTGCATACCATGTGTGTTTTTCTGTGATTGGGTTACCTCACTCAGGATGATATTTTCCAGTTCCAACCATTTGCCTACGAATTTCATAAAGTCATTGTTTTTGATAGCCGAGTAATATTCCATTGTGTAGATGTACCACATTTTCTGTATCCATTCCTCTGTTGAAGGGCATCTGGGTTCTTTCCAGCTTCTGGCTATTATAAATAACTTGTCTTTTTTATATGTTGGGGCATCTTTTGGGTATATGCCCAAGAGAGGTATAGCTGGATCCTCAGGCAGTTCAATGTCCAATTTTCTGAGGAACCTCCAGACTGATTTCCAGAATGGTTTTACCAGTCTGCAATCCCACCAACAATGGAGGAGTGTTCCTCTTTCTCTGCATCCTTGCCAGCATCTGCTGTCACCTGAGTTTTTGATCTTAGTTAGGCTCACTTTCTTAAACAGTCCAGGATCTCATTCCAGGAAACAGTGCCACCCATCATGGTTGGCTCTTACTGCCTCAATTAATATTGATTAAGTAACTGGGCCAACTTGAACAAGGCATGCCAGTAGCAGAAGATACACCCCAGGACCAAGGATATATAGATTTGAGAGTTATTCGCTAAAGACTCTGGAATTCAAAGAAACGAATAAAAGTCCATAGATCTGAGTTCAGACACCAGGGAAAGAGTTGAAAGAGGTGGTCTTTAAGGGGCAAGGGGCTAGAGACACAGCTCAGCAAGAAAGAAGAGCAGCCCACTGAGGAGGTAAAGGGAGAGACAGATCTCTATGAGGCCAGCCTAGCCTACATAGTGAGCTCCAGGACAGCTAAAGCTACATAGTGGGACCCTGTTTCAAAAGAAAAGGAATGAAGAGGAGGAAGAGGAGGAGGAAGAAAGAAAGAAAGACAGACAGACAGAAAGACAGACAGACAGACAGACAGACAGACAGACAGAAAAAGAAAGCACTTGCTGCTCTTGCAAAGAAGCAGGTTCAGGGCCCAGCATCCACATGGTATCTGGTGGCTCATAAACACCCATACCTCCAGTTCTAAGAGCTCTGACACCCTCTTCTGACCTCCATGGGTATGGGCATACATGTGGTGTATGATGTACATGCATGCATGCAGCCAGAACACTCATATGTAAAAAACAAACATGTCTTTTAAAATCTTCTTAAGAGCTAGAAGAAGCCACATAATGCAAATATAACTATCAACTTAAAAAAAATTGAACAACTGATACATGGAGTGGTACAGAGGGAGAAAAGACAGTTTGCAGTAAGTTTTCACTTTACTTCATAGTTTGTGTCATATTATGTCCGAAGATCTAAAGTACATATATCTGGTACAGCCAGAGGCATCTGGATGAGTTCAGAGCAGAGAGAGAGGGCAGCAGGCTAAACTGGGCCATGGGGTCGAGGGGTGAGAAAGGGAAAAGAGAGAGAAAAGGGGAGTGTAAATGAGCTACAAGAGCTGGGGGTGAGAGTGGGGGGAGGTAACCAAGTGACATGGCAGGGTCTCATAGGGAAGAGAAGCAGTTGGAGGAAAGGAAGGGAAAGCCTGGAGAGGCTTAGGGTAGGGGTTGTGGTGAGAAGAGCTGAGAGATGCCACAGGTACTGAAGGCCTGTGTGCGCTTTGGTATGCTAATAGGCACCACCTTTGTCCCAGGTTTCTTTGGAACTTGACACAAAGGAAACTCCCATCCCAGCAAATCCCAAAAGGCAGTGAGCTCAACTTAGACTACAGGAGGATTTCTGGCAGTTAGATAAAAATCTAGCTCTCCTCAGGTATTCATGAAGCCAGTTCCTCCCACCAAAAGGAGTTATTTCCCTTTTGGGAGAGGGACCTAAGGCTACCGTGGTGCCTATGAGTATATCAAAGCTCATGCTGGCTTCCGGGTTCAATATTGCAAGTTCAGAGTCCATGCTTCAGAAGAGAGGAGTCTTCTTACCTCCTCTGTACCTTAAACCTCCCTCCAGCTCACAGGCTTCCTTCCTCCCGGCTTCTCATTCTCTTATATTCCTGTTATCCTCACTGTGGTGCCCCCCCCCCCCCCCAACGCCCTCACTGCTTTCTCCAGCTTCTATTCCCTGCTGTTTCTCCCTTTCTCACAGAGAGCCCTGACCAGATGCAGTCTGCTGACCATGTTCAGTCTGCTTCTTTCTCTCTCTGCTCTGGACTCTTGCAGAGTTGTTTTGTTTTGTTTTTGTTTTTGTTTTTGTTTTTGTTTTTGTTTTTTTTGCATGTTTGCACTTTTTTCTTTTCTTTTCTTTTTTTTTGGAGCTGGGGACCGAACCCAATGTTTGCACTTTTTGCTTTTCAGACAAAAGGTGAGGTGAGCCTCCTCTCACCAGGCTGGCCCCTGATCAGCTGCCTCTGCTTCCAAGCACTGCAATCAGAGTGTGCCCTCACACAACAACCATTTTCTACTGCATTGTAGTACTGTAGTTTACAAAAAAGAAAAGCCACTTCTGATGGCTATTCTTGGTTGTCGACCTGATTATATCTGGAATAAACTACAGTCCAGAAATGGAGGGCACCATACCTACGACCCGGATCTTGAGACTGGAAGACATACCTTTAATCCAGATCTTGAGGCACACCTTTAATCTGGGCCATACCTTCTGCTCAAACCTACATAAGGACAATGGAAGTCTTCCTCTTCTTCACCAGCTGGTGCTTACCAGCCCATCTGTTGGAACCTACTTCTTCAGGATTCCAGCTTACACAGAAGACCAGCTGAAACACCAGCCTCGAGGGACTGAGCAACGACTAGACTTTTGGACTTCCCACTCATAGCTGCTCATTGTTGGGGTTAGTTGGACTGCAGACTGTAAGCCATTCCAATAAATTTCCTTCATATATAAGTTCTGTGACTCTAGAAACTCTGATTAATATACCACTCAGATGTCAAAATTATAATTATAATTATAAATTATAATTATAAGTGCTGAGCCATGTCTCCAGCCCTCTTTATGAGACTGTTATGTTGAAACACAGTGCTTGGGGTAACCTGAATGTTGGTTTCTGGACCATGGTCAGTGATATTCAGCTCCATAGCAAACTCTTATCCCCTTTAAAGTGAAAGCTGTGCTTTTTGCTTTCACAGTGGAGAAACCAGCACCACCACCAGCACCTACAGGAATCAGAATTTTAGGCAAAAACCTCAGCTCCAGTAGCTGCAACACGCTTTATCACACATTTCAATGCACCAATTAAAACCAGGAGAGGTGGTAAAAGAAAGTGGGGCTGGAGAGATGGCCCAGTGGTTAAGAGCACTGACTGCTCTTCTGGAGGTCCTGAGTTCAATTCCCAGCAACCACATGGTGGCTCACAATGATCTGTAGTGGGATCCGATGCCCTCTTCTGGTGTGTCTGAAGACAGCTACAGTGTACTTATATAATAAATAAATTAATGAACTGACATTAGCTCTAGGTTTAAGTCCAGGAGTTGGGGGGAGGGGCTGAGAGAAAGGCGTATACACTCCCGGTGAAGGCATGGCTGATTGGTTACTGCTCAGGTGGTTGTGCGAGGTCCTCCTTACTTGGAAGGACAAGTTGGTTCTTGGGAGGTGATACTGCTTTGCTGGAGGGCAGCCCTGCTGTCTGAGGTAATTGCCCTCATGGGGGGGGGGGGGGAGTAGTTTGTTCCCAGAAGCTCTGCTTTTGCTGTAATTCAGGATCCACTTCAGCCTTTCAAAATTATTGGCCATTGGGTAGAGGGACATGGAGGACAGGGCATGCTAAATAGCTAAGCCCTACGTACTCTTCTACCTGTGCCTTCAGCCTCGAAGAGGAATGAGATCTATTATGAGAGGTATCAAGAGTTTTTTTACACACGCTGAGAGGTTAACATGGCTATGTGCAGAGCAGATGACCCAAAGTAAGAGACAGATACAAAACCAAGGTGAAAGCCATCCTGTGTGCTTCAACAAGGAGTCAAAACTTTTTAATAATAATAATAATAATAATAATAATAATAATAATAATAATAAATTGTTTCTAAGTGCATGCTATATTTTCCTAGTTGCAATTCCTAAAATTAGGGCTCAAACCTGGGACAAAGGCTAACTGAGGTGCCTGTTTAACTTATCAAAATGGACTTGGGTGCCAGGTTCTCCCAGCATCCCTCAGTTTCTATCTGTTACAGGGTGTGGCTGGCATACCCTCCCCTCTGCCATAAACTTCTCCAGCTCTGGGGCTGAGCTGTGCTTCTTCTACTTGCCCTTTCTGTATAATCCAGCTGCTTGGTTACCTGCCCTTTCCTTCTACTCCCCTCCCCTCCCCCTTCTCCCTGTGTGACCTGACTCAGGGTTTCTTTCACTCTCTACTCTTCCAGGCCGCTTGCCTTTTAATCTACAATGAACCTTCCCCTCCACCAAGCCTAGAAGTCTTGGTCTTCCTTTTTTTTTTCATTCACCTAAGACCCCAATAAAGTTCTTACGCTTTCACGGTCTCCGAAGCTTACACTGATTGACATTAAGGACTAGAGTCCAGCATTTAAGGGAATAATAATATTTAAGAGACAATGTATTTTGCCCAGTGTAGTGGTACACACTTTTAATTCCAGCAGGAGGATCTCTAGAGAGGAAGCCTGGGCAACAGACAGGTCTGTTGAAACAAACAAACAAACAAAAAATACTCTGTCTTAAAAACAAGAACAAAAAACAAAAAAGAAGAGGAAGAAGAGGAAGAGGAGGAAGCAAGACAATTTTTTTGGGAAACAGTTTATCCAATAAAACATTTCCTCCTTTATTTACACATCAAACTAACAGTTACTGAGAACTTACAGTATGCAGAGGGTGTGGGTCAGTGACTGGTGAGTGACTTTAGCCAGCCAACATGTATCACTGTGGTCACAGCTTATTTCCAGTCTCTTGCTTTCACAATCACTCTAATAAAACATCTGCCGAACAACCATTTTGCACTAAGTACTCATGTAGGCCTCTTGATATGCCATCTCATTTATTTTTGAGACAGAATCTCATGTCACCTGGTTTGACCTTGAATTCCGTGAAAGGAGGGAGGGCAAAGGGTTCTTAGAGATTTTTCTAAAGGAGTGGGATGGGGAAACTTACTTGTCTCCTAGCCTACATGCCTGGGCTTGAAATGGAGGAGGAAGGCCCTATAGAGAAGAAAGTTACAATTCAAAGTTCTCTCAGGCCTTGTTATCCATGGGAGAGAAGAGCTTGTTTGCAGCTAGCTGCAAGAATGAGAGAATTCTGTGAGAGCCTCAAGGTTGCAGTACAAGGGGATAAGGGAAGAGAGAGAGAAAAATAGAACTTATGGGGCGGGGGGTAAGAAGAGAAAAGCAGCTAGAAGATCTATAACCTACCAGTACTCAGTCCAGCCTGTCTCTGTCTATCTGTTATCTATCTATCTATCTATCTATCTATCTATCTATCTATCTATCTATCATCTATCTTTTAAACATGGAGGATTGAACACAGGGCTTCATACATGCTAACCAATTGCTCTCCCACTGGGCTGTATTCTTAACCACCCCACCCCTCATTTATTTTGAGATGGAGTCTCACAACTGGTTGCTCTGGTTGGCTTTGAGTTCATTCATTCTGTAACCCAAGCAGGCCTTGAACATGCGGTCCTCCTGCGTCTGTCTCCCAAATAGCTGGGATCATAGGCTTGCTGTACTAGGCTTGGCTTTTCGGACAGTATGTGCTGGAAGTTAAAGTCAGGGCCGTAGGAATGCTAAGTCCAATCCTTACCTGTGAGCTGCAACTCTAGTCTCATTATCTTTAAAATGTATCTACTTTAATATTTCATAGCTTGCATTATTTCATTAAATATTTACATTTAATGCAAGTAAGTGTGTGTGTGTGTGCAGGTGCGTGTGCACATAAGCACAACATGGCATGTGTGGAAGTGAGAGGACAACTTGAGGGACTAGATTCTTTCATTTCACCATGTGGGTCCTAGGATCAAACTCAGGTCCCCAAGTTTGTTAGCAAAGGCCCTTTATTCACTTAGAAACCTCCTCACCTTTCTTGATTTTCTGTTTGTTTTTGTGCACGTGTCTTAAGTGTCTTAGGATTATTGGGGCGTTCAGCAGAGAAGACCACTCTGGCAAGGGTTTAAGCCAATAGGAGGTCTTTATGAGCCAGGTGGTGACTACTCTGGTGTTTGGGATTCCAGTGAGAACCTGAGCCTTTCTCAGGTGAGCTTTTAAAACACAAAAATCATTTCCTGGGTTGATATACTTCAGTAAAAAGAGCAGTTCTTCTGTAGAAGAAGTTAGTACATTTAGTAACTCTCCAGTAAGTGTGGACTTTGATGGATGGAGACTTTTAATGTTGGCAGTCGGTGCTGTCCACATGCTGAGTTTACAGCCTGATTGGTAAGTGACTCTATCATGGAGTCAATTGTGTCGAGAAGGTCTGGCACCCTGTTACAAGGATGGCTTCAAATGTATTGATTGAAGAGATGACCTTGAGTCCTGATCCCCTTGGTTCTACCTCCTGGATGCAGAGATTAAAGGCCTGAAGCACCATGCCCAGCTTCTTACGATTGTCGAATTGGAACTCAGGGCATCAGAGACTCGGAGTAAGCACTCTCCCGAGCCACAGCCCCCAGCCTTTTTATTTTTATTTTTCTTTCAGTTCTCTTATTGGAATTTAGGGTTCATATTGCTCTCCTTTCAACCAAATATCCCAAGAGACAAAAATTAGGGGAGAAAATAGGAAAATAGATTTATTTGAGGGCTGTCCCTGGGGGATTTTTTTGTTTGTCTCAAATCTCTTTCTTGAGGTAAGTTCAAGGGTAAATGGTCAGCGAAAGGTCACAGAGAGATCATGGTAGGAAATCCTCTCAATGGGCCAAGTCTTTTTCTCTGCTGCCTTTGGAAAGTTTGGGAGTTGCATCACGGGTCACTCCGGGTTAAGATCTGCATTTTTATCTTCAGACACAGTCACGTTAGCTGAGAGGAAGAAGCCACCTGCAGAGGTCCTTTAGAATTCAGAACACCACGTGAAGGCAACAGGTCCTTAAAATAGAGGAAGGGTTGGTGAAAGTGAGCAGAAGTGAAATTTCCACTGTTTCGTTTTGGCGTTAGCGTTTGAAACCCTTGTCTCTGCATACTAGGCGAGCATATCAGCAGAGAGCTGCACTTACCCTCTGCCCCGCAAAGTTTTAAACACATTTTTCCTTTTGACGTTTCAATAATTCTGCCTACACAGCTGGGGCGGGGAGGAGGAAAGAATCAGGGCTTGAGGCATGCTAGTTTAGCACAAAATAACAGATAAACAGGTTGAGGATGTTGGGTTTGAAGTGTAGCTTAGTAGTAGGGAAACCTTGGGTTACTCAGTACCTCAAAAACACAACACCCCTCGAAACAAGAATTAAGCACAATTTAGCTTCTCACTTGAAGCTAAAACAAAGAACAGGATTTTGAGATAATTGGGAGTACACCTTTCATTCCAGCCCTAGGGGTAGAGGGTGGGGCAGAGGCAGACAGATCTGTCTCCAGGACAGCCTGGTCTACAAATCCCGGGCAGTTAGAGCTAAACAAAGAAACCCTGTCTAGGGGAGGGGCGAGGGGGGGAGACTAAAGAGCTCCCCTCCTCCCTTAGTGCAGTGGGAGAGAAGCATCTTGAGTTATGGTTTTCTTTTTTTGTGGGGTAACGGGAGACTGGGTTTCACTACAATGGGATTAATGACATTCTACCACCCCTGGCAATAAACCAGGGTCCTCTTGATTCTTTTAGATTTATTTTACTTTATGAATGTCTTGTTACCATGTTTGTGCCTTTTTAAAAAGATTTACTTTAGGGGCTGGAGAGATGGCTCAGGGTTAAGAGCACTGACTGCCCTTCCAGAGGTCCTGAGTTCAAATCCCAGCAACCACATGGACCTCTGGAAGAGCAGTTAGCGCTCTTAACCCTGAGTCATCTCTCCAGCCCAACAAGTGCTTTTAACCGCTAAGGCTTTTGTTTGTTTTTTTAGACAGGGTCTTACTATGTAGCCCTGGCTGTCCTGAAACTCGCCACATAGACCAGGCTGTTTTGAACTTAATGGAGGTCGGCCAGTCTCTGCTTCCTGGGTGCTGTGATTGAAGGCAAGTGTCACCATGCCGCACATGACCTGCAGCATTTTGGAGACGCAGAACTATTTCAGACATTTGAACATACTCATGGCACCCGGAAATACATTTCATTGGCATATTTTAAACTGCCCTTGTGTGAAAAAAAAACTATCAAAATGGAGATGCATGGTGGCATGTCTCTAAATTATGCTCTCAGAGGTTGAGGCAAGAGGACTGAGATAAGTTGTGGGCTAGCCTTCTCTACAAAGACATAACTTCCTGAGATCAAGCCGTTTAGCGACTGACAGGAAATTGTAGGCCTAGGCCAGTGGATCTCGCGCGACCTCAGGTTTGGCGCCCGGAAGTGGCTGTAGCTCCGTCTCCTCCGGGCGTGCTGGCTGGGGAGTTGGCCTACTGCGCAAGCGTGAGTCGCTGACTCCGCCCCCTCGGTCCCGCGGTCGAAGCCATTTCGCCGCTGCTTCCATGCGGGGTGAGGTGTGTTCCTTCGCCGTTTTTGTGGAAGGTTGGCGCTGCAAACTCGTCTAAGAAGGTTGTGCTCTCGGGCACGGAGAAGCGGAGGAGGGTAAGGAAGCACCGTGGCGGATCTAACGCGGGCTTGTTGTCGCGGGCCGACGCCGGCCTCCGCGGCTCTGCGGTGGCTTTGTTGTGAGGCGCGGACGGGGGGAGGGGCAGCGCGGCGGGTACCCGGATCACAGGCCGTGGGCGCGCCGGCCGTGGGGTTCTCGCGCTGCGGTGCAGCGGATAGCCCTAGGCGGTGGTTTTCCTCACACCGGTTGTCCGCTCTCGGAGGCCCCTTCCTCGGTCAGTCATGCAGCGGAAGTCTTTAATCAGAGTTGCCTGTAGCGGTGGCGGTTCGACGCCACACGGCGCGTCGGGTCCTCGCTTCTCTGATCCGGAACCCCCAGACCCGGTAGGGGTGATCTGCTTTGGGATACGAGGCGTCGTTGCAGTTCCTCCTGCACCGCACTGTTTACTGGGGAAGGATTGGTGGAGCGGAGTCAGGAGCAGGTGGTAGGAAAATGTGTGCATGATTTAGTAAGTGATGGCGGAATTACACCGCGCAACGGGATCGCCCTGCTTTAGATAACGGTTGCCAGAGACGGCGCCTCAGAGTCTGGGGGGTACTCGAGTCTGGCTTTGAGGTGCACAATGTATCCTCTCCAGAGATGCGGAGCGAGATCAATTACGTCTGAGACCAGACTGACCTGGAGGAAAAGAGGGCCAGCCACGTGACCTGAGGATGAGGAAAAGCATTTTTTTTCAGGGTGGCAAGAAAAAAAACCCACAAAATTCGGAGCCGGGAGCCGTGGCTTAGGACTTCATTCAGTCCCAGCACTGGGGTTGGTGGTCGAAGGTAGTCGGATCTCTTGTGCCAGGGCTACTACACAGAGAAACCGTGCCTCGAAAAACAAAGCAAAAAGAACTATTTCGATATACCAGTTAGTGGTGGCAGGTGACAGAAGAGCTGGAGAAAAGCAAGTAATATTACACATCTGGAGCCAAAACAGTAGGGCAGATGTGAGATGGAAAGTTTGACAGGGGATAAATTCTTAGTTTTCTAGGTCTGTAAAAGAAATGGTGGGTATTTCTAGGGGGGGCATTCACACTCCTTTCATTCTCGAAGTAAAACAAAACAGTACAGCACACAGTTTGAGGATTATATAGTCCCTAAGCCACTAAGGATCATGTCAGCACACGTTTAAGGATACAAGAGATAGCTGTGAAAGACCTTTGCGGAATGGACTAGATTTCCCAGTTCCTTGGTGCCATTATTGGGGATGGGAATTTATGAATGGGGGTTAGAATACACTTTAGGAGGTTTAAAATTCTTACTGAGATGCCTAGATAGTTTATAGATGGGAATATTAGTATTATCCTTGGATAAGATTTGGAACCTGAAGGACTGTATGTATCTATTTGGACTTAATTAGCAGGGATATTTAAAATTAAATGGGCTTTCTAGAGCTAAAAGGATTCGATAGACCTATGTTTTATGTCACTCGTTTACTTTGTACATTTACTTATGGGGTTTTTGTTTTTGAGACAGGGCTTCTCTGTAGACCAGGTAACCTCCAACTCAGATCTGCCTGCCTCTGCTCTCCAGGTGCTTGGGTTTAAACGCCCGGGCCAGCACACCCAGACTTGCGAAGGACTTTATTGTGTTTAACTTCTGAGTTGTACTATCTCGCTTTGTCATTTGCTTTACCAAATAATAAGTTATTAATAAGTTTATCTTAGGTCAGATTTGGTGAGTAGATTAAAGTTCTGTGTAGATGTCTTCTTGCATCCTGCTGCAGTAATCTCTCCTCTCTCCTGTCTAAATTTGGTCTTATTTTTATATGCATGAGTATTTTGTTGGCATGTATATGCACCATTTGCCAGAAGAGGGCATTGGATCCCTTGGGACTAGAGTTAAGAATGGTTCTAAGTCACCTTTTGGTGCTGGGGGTCAAACCTGGGTCCTCTGTTAAGAGAAATGCTCTAAAACCACTAAGCCACCTTCAGCCCCAAGAGGTTTTTGTTTTGAGATTCCCCCATCTTATCTTTTCTACCCCATTTTTACTTAAAAATTCTCTGAAAAAAAAATATAATGCGACATGGTTTTTGTTGTTGGGAGGGATAACTTTAAGGCATATAAAATATTCATTGTAGAATGTAGTAAACTGCATAAAATATTTCAGTTAAAAATCAGTCCATGGGCTGGAGAGATGGCTCAGTGGTTAAGAGCACCAACTGCTCTTCTAGAGGTCCTGAGTTCAATTCCGAGCAACTATGTTGGTGGCTCATAACTATCTGTAATGGGGTCTGGTGTATCTGAAGACAGCTACAGTGTGCTCATATACGTAAAATAATAAGTCTTTTAAAAAAGTTTTCTTTACAATGAACCATTGTAGGGTATGTATATTCAAATTATACAGGTTGTATCTACATGCCATAGACTTCAACCGTATTAAAATTTCTTTTTTTTTTTTTTGTTCTTTTTTTTTTTTTTTCCCGGAGCTGGGGACCGAACCCAGGGCCTTGCGCTTCCTAGGCAAGGACTCTACCACTGAGCTAAATCCCCAACCCCAAATTTCTTAATAGATAAGTTCAATAGTGGTGAGATAGAATGTATGAGGTTTGGCTCTCATAATGTTTTTAACTTGTTTTCTTAGGTGTGAAGAAGACACCTGAATCATGGGTGATATTAAAAATTTTCTGTATGCCTGGTGTGGCAAAAGGAAGATGACTCCAGCCTATGAAATTAGAGCAGTAGGAAACAAAAACAGACAGAAATTCATGTGTGAGGTACTAAAGAATACAGTTTATTCTATAG
The DNA here is from genome assembly GCF_021556685.1 of Rattus norvegicus. Lineage (NCBI taxonomy): Eukaryota > Metazoa > Chordata > Mammalia > Rodentia > Muridae > Rattus > Rattus norvegicus. Next base: position 68,216,447 of record NC_141546.1, on the reverse strand, counting down.
TTTGTGAAGTTCCTCTGGGGTTAAAGGAATACTTTAGAAAGGCTAAACTGTTGTAGGTTATGGAAGAATTTATTTTGACTTGGTTGGTTATTGCTTTTAAAGGAGCAATATTTTCACAGTACTCTGCTAGGGCTAGGAGAATTCTAATGCTTCCAAAACTTGGTGCTAGTAAGTCAGAAGATAAATGCTTGTAATTTTATATTTTGGGGGGGGGTAGAGGTAGTTAAGAGTCTCACTTAAGGCATGCACCACCATCCCTTGTTTCTTTAAATCATTTAGAGAGGCAAAGTATTTAAAAGAAAGTTGGAGTTTTCCCTTAGTAGTTATTAAATTGCATGTTTGTGTTGGCACAGAAGCATGTGAAAGGACAGTTAATGGGAGTTAATTTCTCTTGCCCTACCAGTCTAGGGGATTCAACTCTTGAGTTACCAGGTTGGAGGCAAAAGTCTTCACCTAAACACCATGATTCACTAGTGGTGGGAATTGAACCTAAGGCCCGCCATTTGATAGGCAAGTACTGGCCAAAGCTTACATACCCAATTCTAAAATTTAAGTGTGGAAACCGGAGCCACTTAAATTGTTATTGTTGAACCAGCGTATCAATGAACAATTCAATTCCCTGTTTTCAGTAAAATAATCCCATAGGTTGCTTGGGTATACTAAAAGTATGCTTATACAGAGTATGTCTAAAACAGTTGTTTTATCTTTAATTAGCCATTTAATATTTATTTTTTGAATCCTAGAAATTACCCGGCTTTAATTCAACTTTTTTTTTCCCTTGAATCTTAAAGGTTCGAGTAGAAGGGTTTAATTATGCTGGTATGGGCAATTCCACCAATAAGAAAGATGCACAGAGCAATGCTGCCAGAGACTTCGTTAACTATTTGGTTCGAATCAATGAAGTCAAGAGTGAAGAAGTTCCTGCTGTTGGGGTAAGTATTTATTTTATGACCTAGAAATTGAGATATTTTTATGTTCGCTTTCACCTTTATCTCCTTGGGTTCAAGTTAACAGACAGATTTACAGGGTGTGTGTACACAACTACACTGTGTGCAGTGGCACTGTATGAGAGAATACAGTGGTTATACAAAAATGCAGTGAGATTCAGAAACAGGGTTGAGTTTTTTTCCTATCTGAAATGGTGTAGAAGTGACATACTCAGTAGAAACCATACTTTGAATTGTGACTTTGTCATTTCCTCAGGCTACCAATAAACTAAAAACACAGCCAGTCAGACATGCCCCAAAAGAGTATGCACAGCGAGCATTAAGTGTTTTGTGTTACTAAGCTATGGTGCTTAGAAGGGATAAGTACAGGAAGTTAATTTTTGTCTCAAAGATGTATATTTTCATTGGGAAATAATAGCACCATTGTAAGGTGAAATTTTGTTTCTCATGAGTGTTTATAAAAATAGGTCACAGTGTATCTAGTCCTGGTGCTAACCTCAGTTTTTTACTTCCCTCATTTCCTTCCTTCCTGACAGGGTCTCACTATGTAACTCTGACTGTCCTTGGACTCACTATGTAGAATAGGTTAGCTTAGAACTCAGATCCACCTGCTTTGTCCTCCAAGCCTGGGATTAAAGGCAGATTCTATTATACCCTGCTCCCTCCCCCCCACCCCTCCTTTCTTAATCCTAGTGTCAACCTCTCATTTCTTATTCTAGGACATTGTGATCAGGTGGTAAGATGGGGGAGGGGCAAGAGGGTTTGTTTTGGAAGAGATAAGGCTTCAACCTTGTACTGTCTTCCCTAAAACACCCTAGCCTTGAACTTAAAAAGCCACCATGTCGGGCTGGGGATTTAGCTCAGTGGTAGAGCACTTACCTAGGAAGCGCAAGGCCCTGGGTTCGGTCCCCAGCTCCGAAAAAAAGAACCAAAAAAAAAAAAAGCCACCATGTTTAGCTGGCGGTTACTGAAATTGTAAGACTGGTTGTTCATTCCCTTTTCCCCTATAAAGGTACATTATGTATTCTAGGCTTCCTAAAATTCTACTTGAAGCCTAAAGGGTGCTTTTTTGTTTTGTTTTCCTTTTCTCGATAAAGGGTTTCTTTAGCTCTGGCTGTACTGGAATGAGCTCTTTGTAGAGGACTCAAATCATCTACACTTCTGTTTCCTGAGTGTTGGGATTAAAGGCCTGTGCCACCACCATTTATTTTCCTGCTAAGACCAAGGCTGGGTCTGCCTAGCCTTGATCTTAGGTCCTCTTGTTTAGGTCTTAAGTAGAGTAGTTGGGATGATTGATTGGGCCATGAAGTAAGGTGGCAGGCTACTTTTTTTTTTTTTTTTTAAGATTTGTTTTACAACTTTAGTTAGAAGCATTTGAAAACTCAAAACAGGTCTCAGATACCCAAGTGCTTAAATTATAGGTGTGTGGCATGGTATCTAGTTCCCCAAACAGTGCTTTAATGAAGTATAAAAATGAGCTATACTTAAATAGGATTTTGTTCACTCTCTATCATATATTAGCTTTCAAAACTTCAGTTGGGCTGGTCAGTAGTGCCCTATGCCTTTAATCCCAGCACTAGGGAGCAGAGGTAGGCAGATCTGAAGCCAGCCTGGTCTACAGTTTCAGGACAGGCAATAAAAAATTGAAAAAGGAAAAAAAATGTCAAAACTTAATAGCCAAAGGAAGTCATGTGGTGGATTATTTTTGTTTTTTGAGACAGGGTTTGTCTAGGTAGCCCTGGCTGTTTTGGAACTCTGCATCAGGCTGATCTTGAATTTAAAAGATCTGGAATGCTAGAATTATAGGCGTGTGCTGCCACATTTTGCTACTTTTTGGTTTATACCGTGGTTGTTTTAATTATAAGACTATAACAACCACTGAACCTAAAAAATTTCTTGCATGCATTCATTCATTCATCATTCATTCATTCATTCATTCATTATATATGTGTGCCTAGGTCCCAGGACAAACTAAAGGAATCAACATTTCTTCTAGTAGGTGAGGTCCAGGGATCAAACATAGATCATTAGACTTGCTATTGCTGTCGAGTGCCCTTACCAAAGTCACTTCATTGGCCCTTTCAGTAGTGCAGGGGTTCAGTAGTTTGACATTTGAAACAGACAGATTCTTAGTATATAATATACTCTTGTCTAGCCTGGTTTGTTGTGTAGACCAGGCTGGCCTTGAACTCAACAAAGATCCCTCTCTTGTCTCCAAAGTGCTGGGGTTAAAGATGTGTGTTCTAAATTCTAATACTGTTGATGGGGGAAATGCTTTATTTCTCTTTTTTTTTTTTTCCCCCCAGAGCTGAGGATCGAACCCAGGGCCTTGTGCTTGCTAGGCAAGCGCTCTACCACTGAGCTAAATCCCCAACCCCGCTTTATTTCTCAATCATTTAAAATACGGAAAAATAATCTGGGTTTGATTGTGCAAGCCTGTGGCCTTGGCACATGTAAAACTGGAGACAAGAACTTGGCAATGTGGCAAGTTCCAGGCCAAGTAGGCTATTGTATGGTATCTTACTTCAAAAATAATAAATCCAACCAGAAGTATTGGGACGTACGTGTTACTATTGAGGCTTAAGCTCTCAACACACTTGGACAGTGTACAGTAAAAGGGGAAGGAAAAATGTATATTTAACTGCATAAACATTTAGAGATTTTAACACATGGCTCTGTGAAATTATAGATTGCCTTTATTAATGGATAACTCATATATTCCCAAGACTTAGTAGACTCAGGAATCTGGGGCATCCTGATGCCATAGGTCTTGCCTCTAAGAAAATGGGGCTTTCAGAGAAACAAGCATTTATTCACTATAACTTTAAATACTTTATGCTTCTATACAACAAAGCTCTTGCTTATATTTATTTTTTGAGACAAGATCTCACTTTGTAGACCAACCTGCCTCTGCTTCCTGTAGTATTGATCAAAGATGTATGCCACTGCCCAACACTTTTGTTTTTGAGCTAGTTTAACTAGACATTGCTGTCTTTTAACTAATAAATTGGAATGACTTCAAATTTACAGCTATCCTGCTGATCATGCCTTCTAGTCCTGGAAGTAAAGGGATGCTTTACCATACTCAACACAGATTTAATTTTTTTTAATTTTTTTCTCCCTCCCACCTTTTTTTTTTTTTTTTTTTTAAACAGTATGTTTCTTGCAGGAATTCACCTCTTTGTGATTACTAGAGTTGAACATGTGCATTACTGCTCCTGGCTGCTTTCTTACTCCTTTAAGATGATTCTTAAAACTTTTCTTAAGGTTGACTTTAACTCACTGATAGTCCAGGCTGGTTTTGAATTCGTGATTGTTGTCTAGTGTCCCAAGTGATGGGACTACTGTGCTCAGGTAAGAAAGCTTTCTAAGTGCACAGGTGTCCTTGCTGCTCAAAACTGAAAAAGAGTGGGGCAAGAAAAAAATTGTAAAGATAAAACCAGAAATAGTAGAATTAGCAGAAATAAAAATGACTTCATAAAATATATCTAGTTTTGGAAAGATGGCTTAGTCCAGGTTTGGTTCCTAGCATCCATGTGGTGGGTCACAACCTTCTATGATCAGCTCCAGGAGATCTGATATGTCTAGTCTTTTAAGGGTTCTCACACTTAACATGCACACACCCTTTTTATACATAGTTCAAAAGCTAAATTTTTGTGAAGTCAAATTTATATTTAACACCATGGTTATTTAACTTTCAGAATTTTAAAATCTCATTGGATAATGAGTACAGTGGTAGTGTTTGTTTAGTATGTGCCAGACCCTTAAATTTTTATATCCAGCACCAACCAGTTTTTAATAAAAGTTAATGCTGGGTATAGTGGCTTGTGCATATAATATAAAGTAATAAAAACAGCATGAGGGTGGAAAGATCTCTTAGCAGTTAAGATCATTCACTGACTGACTGTTCTTCCAGAGGTGTCCTGAGTTCAATTTCCAGCAACCACATGGTGGCTCATAACCATCTGTAATGAGATCTGGTGCCCTCTTCTTCTGGTATATAGGTGTACATGCAGGCAGAATGCTGTATACATAATAAATCTTGGGGGGGGAGGATATATTGTACATCCTTTAAAAAATGTTCAACCGGTTGTGGTGGCACACACTGGTAAGATTTGCTGAAGGAGGCAGAGGCAGGAGGATCACGAGTTCGAAGCCAGCCTGGGCTACACATTTGGGCTGGACAGATGGCTCAGTGGATCAGAGCACTGACTGCTCTTCTAGAGGTCCTGAGTTCAAATCCCAGCAACCACATGGTGTCTTATAGCCATCTGTAATGAGATCTGATGCCCTCTTCTGGTGTGTCTGAAGATAGCGGCAATGTACTTTTTTCTTTTTTTTTTTTTGGTTCTTTTTTTCGGAGCTGGGGACCGAACCCAGGGCCTTGGGCTTCCTAGGCAAGCGCTCTACCACTGAGCTAAATCCCCAACCCCGGCAATGTACTCTTATACATAAAATAAATAAATAAATCTTTAAAAACAATGTTCGGATACTAAGGAAACAAACCAATAGTGAAAGCCAGGGTGTAGCATGCACTTAGGATCCCAGCAAGTGGGGGTGGGTTCCAGTATCATTCTTTAGTTATGTGAAACTTGGTTTTCACACTAAACCAGAGATGAAAAAAATACTATGTGGAAGGATGTTTAATATATGGGCATCTTTGAGTAATCTTGAGTCTTGTTATTCTGCAAATAAAAATTAAAAAAGCCCAAGTACTGACATTTGACGTTTTCTCTTGTAGATTGTACCACCCCCACCCATACTTAGTGACACATCTGATAGCACAGCAAGTACTGGAGAAGGCTTACCACCACCCATGGGAGGACCACTTCCTCCTCATCTGGCTCTCAAAGCAGGTAAGGGACTTGAATATGTCTGCTTGACTGAGAATAACACAATCATGTTTGATCATCCATCTCACCATTTGTCAATAAACATGTTTATTAGATCATCCCACTTAAGCAGCCACTGTTTGAGTTTATTATAAGAGATTTAAGTTTTATAGGTGTTTACCTGCAATACTTCTGGGCACTAAGTGGGTTAAAGAATTTTGTGAGTTGTCTTTTTTTGTGTTTATGTTCCTGTGTGTCAGATTTAGGGCTTTGCATATATAAGATACCCTGTGGTATCTAATATGTAACCTTTTGTTTTTTCCTACTTGTAATAGGATTTGTAGATTCTAGCCCTGCTGAAATTTTTATTTGGATTAGAGTAAGATTTTGACTTACTAATACTGAAACAATTTACAGCATCTATCCCATTGCTTTGTCTAGTAAAAGTTGAGCAATAACACAAAGCTGTAATAATAACCTGTCACGGGGTTGGGGATTTAGCTCAGTGGTAGAGCGCTTGCCTAGGAAGCGCAAGGCCCTGGGTTCGGTCCCTAGCTCCAAAAAAAAGAACCAAAAAAAAAAAACCTGTCACTATGGAGTTGATGCATATTGGTGTTTGCCTGCAGTACCTGGAGAGGCCACAAGGGGATACCACTCCCTACAATTGGTGCTAACCGGAACCTTCATGGCTACTGCATCTCAGTCCTCAGTGCTCTTAACTGCTGAACCATCTCTTGAGCACCCCACTCTAGTTTTACAAAGAGTCAAAACTTCTAGGGGCTACTAATTAATAGTCCTGGGATTAGCTTTCATTTCAGAATCTTTATTAGGTTTGGGGTTTTTGTTTCTATTTAGGCTGTAATTTGGAGAACGAACTTGAACTTTTAGATCCTTCTGTTTCTCTCTCCCCAAAACTGGGCTTCAGTCATGTTCATCACACGAGTGTTGTTATTCTGTGGTGAGGGTTAAACCCAGTGCTTGCTTGGTTTGTAAACGAGCATTGATTGTATTAACCGACCTTCATTCCCAGCATCTCCAAAGAACATTTTACTTTAAAAAAGATTTATTGGGCCAAACATGGTGGCATAGACCTTTAACTCTAGCACTTGGGAGGCAGAAGCAAATATCTCTTGAGTTCAAAGGTGTTCTGGTCTACATACCAGAGCTACAGCCAGAGCTACATAATATAGAGACAGACTAACCTCCCCTGCGTGTTTCCATATTCTTGTGTTTGAGGCCCCTTTATAGCCAGGGCAAAACCCATTCAGCATACAAACTCAGAATCAGGCTGATACCTTTGCCAGCTAGACATTTCCTAGCTGGATAATTTTGTCCTTAGTTTGTTATTCTGAATATAAAGACAACTAAGCGCCTTAAAAGTACATGTTAGTGCTGAGGAGAAAGAGACAACCAAGCATAAGGAGTTATGTTCTATACCCACCAGCATCCACAGTGTGCAATCAGATGGGTCTGTGAGAAAGATGGCTGGCCGGCTAGGTACCTTAATGTATTTTACTGTTCCTGTGAAGGAAAAAAAGTCCAGTGAAAGGACTTATTTATTCTGCTTCATAGTTCATGACAAGATTCAAGGTGACAGAAACTTGAAGCAGTTGGTCACCTTGCAGAGTGCAATGAATTTGTGCTGTTAACTGTTAGTTTCAGTTTCTGTTTTTACTGTCCAAGTAACGAAGCATTTATAGTGGACAGGTCTATCTTCTTTCTCTCTAACAGACCATACTACCAGGGGATTGGGAGTAAAGTTACCAGTTAACATTAACTATCAGACTAACCTACTTGTCTGTTTTGTGGAGATTATACTATGGCCTCCACATGCATAGACATAGACACACGCAAAGAAATAAGGCTGATCAGCATAGTTCTCATTAGTTTAGACGTCCTTCCAGATTATTGAAAACATGTATCCAAACATGGAGTGTCAAATTGTCATTAGGGATAATCTTTAAAATATGTAGATGTAGCTCCCCCACCCCCAAACTTGATAATTAAAAGAGCAATTTTTTTTTTAAGCAGAAAATAATTCTGGAGTTGAGTCTTCATCTGGCTATGGTTCTCCTGGACCCACCTGGGACCGAGGAGCCAACTTAAAGGATTACTACTCAAGAAAGGAAGAGCAAGAGGTGCAAGCGGTAAGCAGTCTCATGTAGTACATGCTTGAAAGTGGGATTACTTACACATTTTGAGACAATCTTGAATCCCAGTCTGGTCTTCATTCCAGTGGCCCTAGCTTAATAGCCTATTTTACTAGTTGTTAGATCTAGCCTGATGTACATCTTGTAGTCTCAGCATTAGGGTCAGGAGAATGACTAGCTCAAGACCAGGCTGGACTATAGGGTTCTAAGAACATAGTGATGTCCTATCTCAAAAATACAGGCTCAGTGATAAAGTGGTTGTCTAGCCATGTTCAAACCCCTGGATCTCAGCACTACAAAAATGTAGTTTTATATTGAAAAAAGCTGTATGTTATTTAGTATTCCTTATGTACATATAAGTAGCGCAGCCAAATTTAATCATCATTGATTCTACAGACTCTAGAGTCAGAAGAAGTGGATTTAAATGCTGGGCTTCATGGAAACTGGACTTTGGAAAATGCTAAGGCTCGTCTGAACCAGTATTTCCAAAAAGAAAAGATCCAAGGAGAATATAAGTACACCCAAGTGGGTCCCGACCACAACAGGTTTGCTTGTTTCACTATTTTCCTTGTAAAAAATTAAGGTGATTTGACTTTGTTAACTAAGTGTTCCTCAGTTAATTCTGTGCAGCAGCAGTGAATTGTGAAAAGATATATAACTATAGTTTACCATAACTTTTGCTTAAGAATGTAATGCTATTCTATAAGAAGTCCTGCAAAAGGTCTGTTGCTGGACTTTGATGCCAGTTAATATCTACAGTGGTCGTTTGCTAGTTGTTGACTTAATTGGTCAGAGGTGGTGATTTTTTTCTCCCCAGTGTAGTTTTATTGGTGATAGCTTTAAATACTTAAATGGTTCTGCAGTGTTTTGTTGTCTTAGAAGTAGATTGTATGTATTACCTATACATCCAAATTTGACCTCGGTTTAATGTTGACAGCTCTTTTAAGAATCCTGTTACTTGAGTACTATGAAGTTAAAGGATCGCGAAGTTCTTATGTATGGTTTAAATAGAATGCCTTTTTTTCCTGTTAAGCTTATAAAACAATGTAAGGGAAGATAATGTGACCGTATGTTTCTCAGCCTGCTTGATGTTCTTCCTAAGAGCATTCCAGGGTGTAGTACTTATTACTCCCAGGAAGGCTCATACAGATTAGATTCTTCAGGGAGGCACTGCATTATTATTGGAAGAGAAAAGGAAGTGGTTCTGGAAAATAACGATTCGATTTGCTGTCTTTAATTATAAAAAATAAATTATCCAAAATAAATTTAAAACATTTTTCTGAAATTAAAGTGTTCTCCCTTGGGTGCAAGTAGCAACCCTAAAATTATCATTACCCAAAACAAAAAACAAATTGACAACATATTCAAAATGATGCGAGCATGGCTCCTCCTGCTTCCTACTGCTTTGTTCAGTCCTGAATTCTCAAATACTACATACTTAGTGTTATATTTTTAAGATCGTTCTCCATTTTGGTGTCATAATTTTAAAAACAAAACTCCAGGCTGTAAAAAGACACCATTTCCTTTAATGCTTTGTCTACAACTTACTGCACTTGGCAGCTCCTGGTGGTTTTTCTTTTTTTAAGAATAAGTGAAAGGCTGGAGCACAGGAGTGGAATGTTTGCATAGCATGCATGAGGCCTTGAGCTCAAATTTCCAACATCAATGTTACCACTACTACTATTATTTTGAATTGCTGCCCTCCCCCCAGAAAAAAACCACCAACATTTGATGTCAGTATCTTACTGATTTCTGATGTAAAACAAAGAATTCGGGACAAGACAATGTAAGAGGCAGACAGTTGGAGCTGGGACACATTGCTCCTGTATGTCCTTTATTGAAAGGCATAACAGACAGCAACACCAGAGGTCTGTGTTCATATACACATGTGCTGATGCTTAGGCTGAACTAAGCAATCACATGGGAAACTATTGTAAACTGATTTCTGGTGTTGCTGTTCCCCCCTAGGTGGAGGAGAATGAGATTGAGTGCTGACTTTAAGCCTGGCTGAGAAACATACTGTCATCGGTGTCATTAATGAAAGGGTGGATGTTGTTCCCCTGAAAGCCAGTGGCCTTTGACCCCCCTTGAAGCCCTTGTGCCTGAAGGTCAGTTGACAAAGAAGTTTAGGAAGGAACCTAACTTATCTTTTTCCTTAAGTTTCACCTAAACTTTTATTCACAGCACAAAGCCAAGTTTGAGTGTGCCCGAGCAGTAAAGGACCAGCATAAAACCCTAAAACCTATATTTACTCCTAGGGCCTGCTAGCAGTTTTAGCTATCTATAATGTGAAAATGACTTTTGTCCTCTAGGCCCTGATTTAAGTATCTTAAAAAAGTAGGCTAAATTTTTTTGTAACCAAGGACTTCTTCCAGCTTGAGATAATTTGAACTCTGCCACAGGAGCTACTGGTATATAGTGGTTGCATGTGTAAACTACCCTAATAAGTTGCAGTTGTAAATTAGTATATATACATAGATACTTTTGAGGAGTTTGGTGTTTTTCTTAGCTCTCCAAGATAAGCAATCTTCTTTCATTGAAAGCATTCTTATATTGAGACACGAGCCTTGGAGTAAAAATAAGTAAATCTATAATCTAAAACCATAACTTTTTTTTCATGAAAGAAAGCTCATCAGCTGCTTTATAACTAATGTCCTATATATTTGCAGTTTACATACTTTCTGTTCTAGGACTGGACAAAAATAAGTGTTCAAAATGGTTTTTGCTGTAATGTCTTATCTAATGCAGTTGGAAAACCCTCCCTGACTAGGGAGATAATGGAGTAATTTACAGTGGTCAATTCCTAACTTTGATTGTATGTGTTGTTACAGGAGCTTTATTGCAGAAATGACCATTTATATCAAGCAGTTGGGCAGAAGTAAGTGTAATTACTTTTTAAAAATACTCTTATTAAACATTTTTGCAGAAATATTTTTACACTGAAGGCTTGGGCTACTATGGTAGAACATGTAACAGTGTAGAAGTAGTTATAAAATTTTCCATGAAGACAATCTTGGCATTTACATAAGTTGAAAAAAATTAATGTGAAAGAATAGATTGAGTAACACATAGGGTTGGAGGAGTTATTAATACTGTCAAGTGAAGGAGGGGAAGGTGTTAGCAGGCCTAGGGAAAGTTGAGACAAAGAGGTGTACAGTGGATAGTCCTTTGTCCTAATAAGCAGCTGTCACAACCTGTGGTAACTAACTGGTCTAGATCTTGAAATATGCTGAAAAATCTATTGAGGTAGCAAGTTTTAGGTCTCAGTAGTACCTGAAATATTAATGTTAGAATATTACTAATTTTTTCACAGGTTTTATCTCCCAATTTGCATATGTAAAAGATTCTACAGTAATATTTTAGTGGTCAAATCATGAAGGATTCAAGTTTGGAGTTAAAATAGGAAAATGGAATTTAACACAAGTTGGATTGGGTAATAGCATTAAAGGCCTAAAGATAGCTGTTTGGCAGCATGAGAGTGCAGTCAAAGCTAGGCGTGGGTTTAAGTGCAAGTATGCACTGTATGGATCGCTAAGGTATAAGGAGGACAGCCCATAAACTCCAGTCTAGTCTGGGTTACGGACTGAAACCTTGGTTTTTTTTTTTTTTTTTTTTTTTTTTTAAAGATTTATTTATTTATTATATATAAGTACACTGTAGCTGTCTTCAGATACACCAGAAGAGGGCATCGGATCTCTTTACAGATGGTTGTGAGCCACCATGTGGTTGCTGGGAATTGAACTCATGACCTCTGAAATAGCAGTCGGGTGCTCTTAACCGCTGAGCCATCTCTCCAGCCCCTGAAACCTTGTTTTAAAAAACAAGATGCTGGGTGGTGGTGGAACAATCCTGTAATTCAGGAGGTGGAGGCAGAGGAGGGTGCCAGCGTAGTTTACAAAGTGAAATCTAAGACACCCTGCACTACGTAGAGGAAACCCTGTCTGGAGCAACAAAACAAACAGAAAACCCCCCAAAAGGTTTAAGGATAGTCTGAGAAAGCAAATAGGTGAGATGGATTTAGGAGATTAGTAGACTGATTACTTGAAGGCTATGGAGTTTGGTCCCCTGTACCACAAAACAAGCCGAGGTGCTTTGCCTATGATGAACAAGTTCTTGTGCTTTATATCAGTATAATGTGCAAAAATTGTTCTTTTCATGTTGTGTCTCAATGGTAGTGAGTTCAGATTTTGTTGGCCCTGAATGTACATATTTTCTATGAAACAAACCAAAAAACAAAATTTTTAAGTATGAGGACTGGCGGCTTATACTTAGTTGGCAGTTATTTGCATAAATTTCTGGGGCCTGGGGTTGATTCCAAAGTATGTTATAAGCTAGGGAAGGAGGTGCAGGCCTAGCCCTGGGAGATGATGCAGGAGAATCAGAAAAGTGTCCGGGCTGTGAGAGCAGCAATTCAGAATACTGTGAAAATACTCCCTGTCTTAAAACAGCCACCAAAAAAACAAAAACCACCCTTCTTGGAGGCTATGATTTGGCTACACTAGACTCTCTCAAAACAACCAAACAAAAACCATGAGGTCATTAACCCTGAGAAAACAGAATAGAAGTCATCCATGGAAAACGATAGGCTGAGAATGGTGCCTATGTTCTTTATTTTTTGAGGACTAAGATTAAGACCTGTCAGGTATGTTAGGGTAAAAAGGGGGTATCTCTGTATCTGTTTAACTGACAGACTCTTACTTTATGTAATTCATACCATATAACAGTGGCTCAATTCATTTGATTGGGAGAGTTGGAAGAATGGCCTGAAATACTTTGTAAAGTATTTAACAAAAATACTTATCAGTCTATGGAAAACTTTGATGTATATAACCTACAGTCAATAGTTGTTTTGACTTTTTTTTTTTTTTTTTTTTCATTTTGAATTAAGGTCTTGTGTAGCTCTGACCTGGGTGGAACTGACATTCTGTGTTGAGTCTGGATATTTTGTGACAGGCTAATGGACTTGATAATGGCTCTCATTAAACTTGTTTTGGAATCCTCACATAATTTTAAACTGCAGAGCTTATTAGGTAGAAATATTTTGACAGATCTAAGCAATGACTGTATATTCAATTTTGTCTTATACTTGTTTTTAAATATCTGCATACCAGAGAACAACATCAGACAGGCGTGAGCTGCCATGTGGGTGACGGGAATTGAACTTGAAACCTTTTGGAAGAGCAATGAGTGCTCTTAACCACTGAGCCATCTTAGAGTTTAATTCCCAGCAACTACATGGTGGCTCATAACTTTCTGTAATGAGATATGATGCCCTCTTCTGGCATACATGCAGGAAGAACACTGCACAATAAGTAAATCTTTTTTTAAATGACAATTTTGTGCCAGTCTTTATCAAAATGATTAGTTTTAGGTTGTAGAACTGTATTTAGTAAATAAAATGAGAAGATCTATGCTGTAGTATCAATGTTTCTTTTAGTTTCTGATGGTTCATTACACAGCTCATTTGTCTTTGGTAATCTTTTTAGGGATTTTTGCACGTGAACATGGATCAAATAAGAAATTAGCAGCACAGTCATGTGCCCTCTCACTAGTCCGACAACTCTATCATCTTGGAGTGATTGAAGCTTACTCTGGTCTTACAAAGAAGAAAGAAGGAGAGAGAGTAAGTTCTTAGGTATAACCATAGTATTTAGATGAGGGGCATTATAGTGGGGATAAAGATTAGGGCTTTTAAATGCCAGACAAACAATGTTTTACTTCTGAGCTATATTCTAAGCTCAATACTTAGTAATGAAGAAATTAAAATAATTATACTAATCAATACTTTATGAAGAACTTATGTTTATAGGGGCCATTGAGTGAGTCATTGGTGAAATTCTGACTTAGAGAGTTGTTGGTTTCTGGCAATCAATAATAGCCCTAATGTCAGCTATATGTTAGTTTAGGTGAAATTAGTAGTTTTAAATTATATTCATGGGTATATTCATGATTTTCTTTGCTCCTTCTTTGTAGGTGGAGCCTTACAAAGTTTTCCTTTCCCCAGATTTGGAGCTTCAGTTGCAAAATGTGGTTCAAGAGCTAGATCTGGAAATTGTTCCCCCAGTAAGCATGTAGCTTTGCAGTTTACCTTGTTTTTAAAGTCTTTCCTTAGGATCATGTCTTTTTATTTATTTTTGCTTTTTATTTTTAAATAGCCTGTTGATCCTTCTATGCCAGTTATACTCAACATTGGGAAATTGGCTCATTTTGAACCATCTCAGAGGCAAAATGCAGTGGGAGTGGTTCCTTGGTCACCCCCACAGTCCAACTGGAATCCTTGGACAAGTAGCAACATTGATGAGGGGCCCCTTGCTTATGTAAGTACAATATGGTTCTAAGATTAGTTCTATATTTTCCTTTGTATCTTTTTTTAGGTCAGAAGTGAATAGATTTTGTTTGAATGCTTTCTTTTTACAGGCTTCTACAGAACAAATAAGCATGGACCTTAAGAATGAATTAGCATACCAGATGGAACAGGATCATAATTTACAGAGTGTGAGTGTTGAAGATCTCTTACATATATTGTCTAGAGCTTAAATACATTGTTAGGTTGAATGGCAGGTTTTTATAATTGTTAATTATAGCTAACTATGATAGTGGCTATTAAATCAGGACCCATGAATGATTGATAGTACTGTTATACAATATTAAATATATACTTTGAATATTTTATAGCAAATGTAAAGTGATAACATTTTTTGCAAGTAATTATAATACATTTTATTTTTTTGGAGACCTAAAATTTAAGGAGAAATTGAGGTATTAAGACCACAAGCTATATTCTTAAGAACATTGTAGTGGGAATAGATTTTATTAGATAAAAATGTTTTCATTCTTTGAAATATTTCAAGTCCTAAACCAGTTAGAAAGCAGTACTTTTTTATGGAAATGATTTAAATGACTTATCTTTGTTGAACCAGGTGTTACAAGAGAGAGAGTTGCTTCCTGTGAAGAAATTTGAAGCTGAAATTCTGGAAGCCATTAGTCAAAATTCAGTTGTGATTATCCGAGGGGCTACTGGTTGTGGTAAAACCACGCAAGTTCCACAATACATTTTGGATGACTTCATCCAGAATGACAGAGCAGCTGAGTGCAATATTGTTGTGACTCAGGTAAGTCATTGTATGAGTTTGTCTTGGGGTTTATAGAGTTCTGGCAATTGTTTGAGATGTAGCCAAGTAAGCTTTCAAGAGTGTTAAACAGAAACACTGTTTTGCCTGAGTGTAGGTCTTTGTCTTTGGAGCTAGTATACTTAACTACTGAGCCCTAATTAGTTTGGTGTGTGTATGTGGTACCAGCATACATGCCAGCGAAATTCCATACATTTTAAATGAAATTTATCTTATTTTTAGCTATGTGCCTCTCGGTGTGAGCATGCCAAGTATCTGTGAAGGGGCCTCACAGGTGTTGTGTTTTATAAAATGAAACCAGGGATATGTTTTGAAGGTGTAAGGTGTGGGTGAAAGGGGCGAGTTTGCAGGCCTATGTTGAGGCATCCCTTCCTCCTGAGGGACATAACAGTATAGTATAGAATTTATTTAAGGCATGAGGAGGGGAGTTGAGAGGTTAGTAGAGACAGAAAGGCAGAGAGAGAGAGAGAGAGAGAGAGAGAGAGAGAGAGAGAGAGAGAGAGAGAGAGAGAGAGAGAGAAGAGGAGTAGGGGCTGGCCCTGAGCTCTGGGCGGGAAATAGGGGGTGTGAGGAGAGTGGGGAGTAAGGGAAGGAAGCAAGAGAGTCAGAGCAGTGTAGGGATTCTTATTCAAGTAAGAGGATAATGAACCTTATTTTGTGTGCATTTACAAAGGGTATTTCTACATTAGTAGTATACATCATTGCTTTAATTGCTTTATTTTTAAAGTGCATAAATTTGTATTTAGCGGGAAACTTGTATGTAGGGCAGTGTTACTCTGCATTTAAGTATGAATGCAGCTTTAAGGTGTATTGTTAACTTAAAAGTGATAGCATGGAAAGAAAGCTATCTTTTTTTCTTTATTTTAGTCATATGAGTACACTATAGCTGTTTTCAGACACACGAGAAGAGAGCATTAAATACAATTACAGATGGTTGCGAGCCACCATGTGGTTGCTGGGAATTGAACTCAGGACCTCTAGAAAAACCATCTCTCCAACCCAGAAAGCTATCATCTTAGTTAAGCCATTAAAACGGAATGTGGAAATTGGTTAGCAACATATGAGTTCATCCTAGGCTTAGACTATGTGGGTTTGCAGAAAGAACATTAGATAGCCAGACATGTTTTGCGTGTGTTAGCAAAAGTTAAGTCCAAGGATGAGAAAGAACAATTAATTTATAGTAAGATCACTGAATAACACTTTTCTGTATCAACACAGGAAGCAGAGTACATTAAGAAACTTATTAGATATTATGTACAAGGTTGACATCCTTGAGCATGCTTATTTATAGATCACTATTTATAAACACATTAAAAATGTTGGGCCAGAACATCTTAGGGGAAGGAATTGACTGTGAGAACTGTTATGATCGGAGTTTTAAATAGATTGTTAGAGGGGCTGATCAATCTTGTCTATGTAGTTATATTTTTAGCAGCATAATTTAAAGTCTCTTAACATTCTCAAGGTACATGTGGTTAAACCTATCATTTTGTTGACAACTAACTTTTTCAAAGATTTGTGTATGTGAGTCCTTGAAGAAGTAAAGTGAACCAATCATCTTTTGGTTCAAACTCGCTCTAAGTACAGCCATTTGTAAGAAAGAGTTCTTTGTAGGTTTGTGCCATTCCTCTTAATCATTTTTTTTTTTTTTTCCTTTTCTGGAGCTGAGGACCGAACCCAGAGCCTTGCGATTGCTAGGCAAGTGCTCTACCACTGAGCTAAATCCCCAACCCCGCAATTGCTTACTCTTAAAATAAAGTGGTTATGTGTTTATATAGTTATATCTTCATTTATTAAAATTAAAATTTCAAACTTGATGAAAATCGTTTCTATCATTTCACTGTTCCTAAGCTACATGAAACCTGACTATATAATCAGACCCTTTTAGAAAACTGCTGTGTTCAGTTTGGTGATACAGCATTTGCCTAGCATGTTATGTAGGTTTTATCACCCATATCACATAGACACTATTAAACAAATAAAACTAATTTTGTAATTTCATACCATATTTGTGTTCTGTTTTAGCCCAGAAGGATCAGTGCAGTTGCGGTGGCTGAGCGAGTTGCTTATGAGAGAGGAGAAGAACCTGGAAAAAGCTGTGGCTACAGTGTCCGGTTTGAGTCTATACTTCCACGCCCTCATGCCAGTATAATGTTTTGTACTGTAGGTCAGTGGTGTATTTTCATTTGTAGTTTGTCAACTTTTTATAAAGAAAACAAAAAACTGTTGGTTGGTATTCATTTCAATTCAAGAGCTCTGGAAGTAGAGACAGGTTCAAGGCCAGCCTGATGTACAGTGTGGGTTCCTGAACAATCATAGCTATACAGAGAAACTGTCTCAAAAATAAACAAAACCCAAGATATTTCTACTTGCATATTATCCAAGTAAGCCCTTTCCTGTACAATGCAAGGATTGTGTGAAAACAGAGTTAGTGTTTGCTTCATTGGCTGCTTTGAGATGACCACGAGGGCAAGAGCCACCAACCTGCAGCTAAATTTTTGGTTTGTTGCTTCTTTGATTCTGTAACAAAACTCTTATAATTGTTTTTTGTTTTTTTATTTTCCCAAGGTGTGCTACTAAGAAAACTAGAAGCAGGCATTCGAGGAATCAGTCATGTTATTGTAGATGAAATTCATGAAAGAGATATTAATGTAAGTAATCTCTGCATGACTTTTTCCCCTTTAACAGGAGAAATCAAATCCTTGCTTGCTTTTTTTTTTTTTTTTCCCAAGCTGGGGACTGAACCCAGGGCCTTGCGCTTGCTAGGCAAGCACTCTACCACTGAGCTAAATCCCTAACCCCAAATCCTTGCTTTCTTACTCTACTGGTAAATGCTAACTTAGAGAACCATCGTTTAATAGCTGAGTTAGTAATGATTTATGACTTGAGTAGCTGGAGGGATTTTAGTTTTTCTTTGTGATAAATTCTGTGATTTTTAGTATATGTGCTGCCGAAGCGAGCACAAATTCTGTGATTTTTAGCAAAATGGTGGTGGTTATTGATAGCTCATTTCAGATGCTAGTGATAATCATGGAAAACAAAATTATAATTGTTTACCATTCTTACTCTTGATTAGTAAACCAATATACAATTCTGGCATTCAAAGTTTGACAGTGTAAAACTTTATCTTTTTCATTTGCATTTTCAGTTGGGTATTTTTCTATGTATACCAGGTTGGTCTTAAACTCAGATATCCAACTGCCTCTGCCTCTGCCTCTGCCTCCTGAGTGCTGGTATTAAATAAAGGCTTTGCCACCATCACCTGGCTATAACAATGTCCTTAGTTATAGATTAAAATCAAGTGTGGTCTCTTTAAAAGGATGTCAGTTTAGTTTGGTCATTGAAGCTGTCCCTAGGTTGCTGTTACAATAGCCATTCTAACAAACACTTTGTGCGTGCTCTGCATACACAGGTAGCATTTGTATTTATTTGTTTTACAAATAGGATTTACATGGTCTTGAAAATAAGTAGGGGGGGCTGGGGATTTAGCTCAGCGGAAGAGCACTTGCCTAGCGAGCGCAAGGCCCTGGGTTCGGTCCCCAGCTCCGAAAAAAAAAGAAAAAAAAAAAGAAAAAAGAAAATAAGTAGGGAATATGAGCACACTATTGGATGAGTGTGTTTTAAAACTGCTGGGTATCAAATCCCGACCTTGCAATTAAAGCAGATGCCCCACTATTTACCTAAACGATCAATCTTAGCACTGGGATTTTCATTTAATAACTTCATTGTTTTGGGGAGTAGCTTTATTCATACCCTAGGTAGTTGTGTTCAAATTCTTACAAGTATGGTATATATTGATAGGAAAGAACTATTAAGTGTAATTGAGGACAATTGTTTAGTAGACATTTATTTAAACTTTACAAAACTAAGTTGTTTTGGTGCTGCTAGAACTAGTTTTTATCATGTTTCTAATGAAAATTGTGTTGTACAACTATAAACTTAATTGTACTAATGTAGATAAATTATTTATATACCTTAAGCTTTTTTCCCTTAAAGGATGCACATATACAAACAGAAACAAAGGAAGGGCTGGTGATGAAGATTAGTTGATAGAATGCTTACCTTGGATACATAGAACCCCTAAGTTTGATTTCCCAGCAGTACATGATTGTAATCCCAGCCCTTGGACTATATAGGCAGGAGACTCACAAGTTTAAAGTCAAGTGTGATTGTATAGTAACATCCCATCTCAAAATGGAAATTCGTTCTGATCTTTGAAACTGAATTTCATGGTGTCTTATGACTAGCACAAATCTTAACAGGTTTATTTTAATAACCCCTCTCTTTAAATTTGTATTTTTATTTCAATAGACTGACTTCCTCTTAGTAGTACTGCGTGACGTGGTTCTGGCTTATCCTGAAGTTCGTATTGTTCTTATGTCTGCAACTATTGATACCACCATGTTCTGTGAATATTTCTTCAATTGCCCCATCATTGAAGTTTATGGAAGGACTTTCCCAGTTCAAGGTAAAATTTGTGTGGGTGGGATTTTTCAATTGAGAAACAGCGCATTCACTGTTTATTGTGTAAGCAAAAGTTCCTGAATTTAAATCCCTATCTATTGTTCGTGTATTGTGTGACACATGGCTTACAGTCTTGGGGCTGGAGTGCTATGGTGAAATTTTCTCTAGTTTGCTGGCTTATGAGTGAGCTCAGGTTTGGTGAATTTGGAAGTAATTTGGAAGATACCACACGAACATGTACATAAATAGATTAAAAAAGTTAAATGTACCTCTGAAGCAGAAACTAATGTATTTCTTTGTGTATGGGTTTTAAAGTTCTAGTATTTGCTATCTTGCTCTTCAGAAATAGATTAATGGATGGTAGAGGATAGTCACTAAAGTTGTTATAAAGTTGCAGATAGTGCTGTAGTTAACTTTTATCTTGATTGTGAAGAGATACTATGACCAAGGCATGAAATGCTTTTTTTTTTAAGATTTATTTTATGCATGACTACATTATTGCTGTCCTCAGACACACCAGAAGAGGGCATCAGATCCCATTACAGATGGTTGTGAGCCACCATGTGGTTGCTGGGAATTGAACTCAGGACCTCTGGAAGAGCAGTCATTGCTCTTAACCACTGAGCCATTTCTCCAGCCCATGAAAAGCTTTTAATTGAAGGATTGCTTACAGTTTTGGGTTACTTCATGATTATGGAGCATGGAAGCAGGCAGGCATGAAGTAGTAGCTGAGAGCTTACATCCCAATCTGCAGGCAGAAAGTGATGGGTACAGTTTAAGGGGAAAGTTAATGATGGTAAATGATGGTACTTGAGTAAACCCAAAGTTTAAAATATGAATATATACTGAATAGGGAGTTAAATAAGTGATAATTACAGATTTCTAAGTAGTATGTGTAGTTGATTTTTCTTGTAGATGAGACTTGACTCTCCAACGCAGATGATTAAATGTGATAGTAATGGTTCCTGATGAGTATAGTTCAAGTGGCAAGGGAGCTCAGCTTAACACTAAACACGATTGTTCAGGTGGAGGTAATTTAGGTGGAGGTGTATGTGCCTTTGGTTTGTAATCTTTTTTTTTTTGGAGCTGGGGACCGAACCCAGGACCTTGCGCTTGCTAGGCAAGCGTTCTACCACTGAGCTAAATCCCCAAGCCCTGGTTTGTAATCTTGGGCGGTCACTTTGTGGTTGAAGATAGGCAAGATATAAATTAGATGCTTCTCGACCTATTAGAATTTCAGATACATTGATTGGTATTGCATTGAGATCCTGGTGGAGAGTATAACAGTGTATAAAGAGGAGATCCCAGCTGGTTTTGTAAGATTATATTCATGAGTCACCTTTTTCCAGGATCCAAGGGGATACGTACATTAAGTTTCCATTGTTGAAATTTAATTAGAAAATTTCTACTGCTATGAATTCTTACAGTTTGTGAAGACTCAAGTTGATGGTGATTAAAGGAATTAGCAAGTGAATTACAGCTGTATCATTTGTAAATTATTGTGTTCTTGACTAACTTGATTTTCTCTGACAGAATATTTTCTGGAAGATTGCATTCAGATGACCCAATTCATTCCTCCTCCAAAGGACAAGAAAAAGAAGGATAAAGAGGATGATGGTGGTGAAGATGATGACGTAAGTAGATTTCTTTCTACACCCAAAAGTCTGAAGCATTTTAATATGAGAATATCTGATGGAGAACAGACATATGGCTTAGTTGAAGCATAGAATGAATTAATTGGCATTGCAGGGTCCTTTAAAATTGTGATATCTGGGCTGGAGAGATGGCTCAGCGGTTAAGAGCACCCGACTACTCTTCCAGAGGTCCTGGGTTCAATTCCCAGCAACCACATGGTGGCTCACAACCATCTGTAAAGAGATCGATGCCCCCTTATGGTGTGTCTGAAGACAGCTACAGTGTACTTATATATAATAAATGAGTAAATAAAAATAATTGTGATATCTTAGATCACTGTCTATAATTCAAATAATCTCTGGTTCAATGACAAGGCTGTTGAGGTTATATAGTCTCCAGTATAAGAAGTCTTTGTGTTTCTCTGTGTCAGAGTACCTGGAAAATTAAAATAAATTTCAGTTTTATTCATTGTCGGAATTCAGTTCAGGACTCTCGATGTTGGGTATTATTTGAACCCAGGCCTTTTTTTTTTTTTTTTTTTAACTTGTAAAATTTGTTCATTTAAGAGATTATTTGGAGGGGTTGGGGATTTAGCTCAGTGGTAGAGCGCTTGCCTAGGAAGCGCAAGGCCCTGGGTTCGGTCCCCAGCCCCGAAAAAAAAGAACCAAAAAAAAAAAAAGAGATTATTTGGATGTTTGCCAGGGGGAGACATTTAAAGACCATTTTGAAGGAATATGTTTTTTCCTTTGACACTGGGTCCTGGGGAGCAAAGTTAAGTAGTTAGGTTGAGATAGGGTTTCAGTTCCAGTCTTTAAATTGCTGCTACTTTAGCTTCCACGGAGTTGGTGGTACAAAGACTCTCTACCACCAGGTCTACCTTATCTATAACATAACGGCCAGATGGAGAGGTTTTTTTTTTTTTTAATGTGAAATTTTGGACTGGAGAGATGGCTCAGCAGTTAAGAGCTCTGACTGCGGGCTGGAGAGATGGCTCAGAGGTTAAGAGCACCCGACTGCTCTTCCAGAGGTCCTGAGTTCAAATCCCATCAACCACATGGTGGCTCACAACCATCTGTAATGGGAACTGATGCTCTCTTCTGGTGTGACTGAAGACAGATAGATGGTTTATTCACGTGTATTATATAAATCTTTTTTAAAAATGTGAAATTTCTGAGTGTGTTGGGATGAAGTAAGAAGTTCTAGGTCATCCTCTGCTAACAACTGTTTTAAGATAGCCAAAGTTTTCCAAAGGTAAATAAATACTTGAAGATCACCAACAGATATTACATGTTCAAAGCCAGACTGGGTTATAAAAAGGGCGCAATCAGTGTAGGTAGTTAGCATAGTTCATTGTAAAGAAAATTTCCAAAGATATTTAGAAGTTAATGGGTAGAAACCTTTCAGAATCAAATGTAAAGTTTGAAGTTGGATTTTAGCTATACTTCCTCAGGAAAATAGTATATTTTTACCATAGGTTCTATCTTTATTCATGGGTATCAATCTCTTTGCTCTATAGACTTAATTACATATTTGTTCAGGTGCTTTTTTTATTTTTTTAGATTTTTTTATTAGATGTATGTACACTGTAGCTGTCTTCAGACACACTAGAAGTGTGAACCACCATGTTATAGTCCCTGGAATTTGTACTCAGGACCTCTGGAAGAACAGTCAGCGCTCTTAACCATTGAGCCATCTCCAGCCCTGTTCAGTGCTTCTGTGGGCACAGAAACGGGTGTTGGTCCTTGATTCTGATGTTATAGGCAGTTGTGAACCGCCTGGGTGGAAGTAACTGAAATGGGTATTTACATGCTGACCATCTCTAGTTCAGAACTAAGGTTTCTTAGCGACGTATGTGACTATCCTAAGACAGTAATGTTAGATGTGACTTGTGTGGAAAAAGTAAGAAATTTAAGAGCTATAGTAATTATGGCAAATAAATCATTTTCCTTTTTCTTGTAGGCAAATTGCAATCTCATATGTGGTGACGAATATGGACCAGAAACAAAGTTGAGCATGTCTCAGTTGAATGAAAAGGAAACTCCCTTTGAACTTATTGAAGCACTCCTTAAATACATTGAAACCCTTAATGTTCCTGGAGCTGTGTTGGTATTTTTACCTGGCTGGAACTTGATTTATACTATGCAGAAGCATTTAGAAAATAACTCACATTTCGGTATGATTACTCTTGTTCTAGATTGCCTTTTGAGTATTTTTGCTTTTGTCCTGGCTCATGTTTATTAGATGAAAGTGTGTGTAATGGAGAACATTCTCATATTTTAAACCAGCTTAGGTTTTGTCCTTAACCTTTGTGTGTTGTAGGAAGTCACCGGTATCAGATTCTACCTCTCCATTCTCAGATTCCTCGGGAGGAACAGCGCAAAGTGTTTGATCCAGTACCAGATGGAGTAACCAAGGTAAATATGGCATCACAATGAGATCATATATGATATGGGTCTGAACTAGTAATAGTGTTCCAAGAGCTACTAGGAGAAACCTTAAGTATCAAAAATTAAATAGGAAAAAATTCTTCTCTTTCTGTTTGGTTGATTTTCCCCCCCCTCTCGGAGCTGTGGACCGAACCCAGAGAGCTAGGCAAGCGCTCTACCGCTGAGCTAAATCCCCAACCCCGATTATTTTTTTCTTTTTAATTCTGTTGCTGTATTAAGTGGTTTGAATGATTCCCTGGTGATTGTTGGTAAGCAGAAAGTTTTTAGTTAATATAATTTTATACTCTTTTTGCAGGTTATTTTGTCCACAAACATTGCTGAAACAAGCATTACCATAAATGATGTTGTTTATGTCATTGACTCCTGCAAGTAAGTTCCCAACACTTTGTTATTTTCCTTTTAGTAAGGTATGTGTATCAGTGTTTTGCCTGCAAATATATGTCTGTGCCCTAATTGTGTGCATGGTGCTCATGAGCTGCCATGTGGGTGCGGGGAGCTGAACCCAGGTTTTCTGTAAGAAAAGAAAGCAAGTAGTTTTAATCACTAACTTGTCTTTTCAGCCCTGATAGTATTTCTTTTGTGGTAGTTTGCTTCAGGCTTGATCATCCCCTCCCCCCCATTCAAATACTGGGGTTTCACATAGTTTTATACTATCACATCTAGTTTTTAGACTTCATTGTTTTAAATTTTTATTTTTTTATACCCATACAGATACCCCATGTTTATATACACTGATTTTAGATTAAGGACAGTTACCAGGTTTGATAGCCAAACTAACTTCTGACTTCTCATTATCATAGGATCTTTTATTTACTCATCCCATTGGTTGTTTGTTCACTGGACTTCTCATGCTATCTTGTAATAATCATTACTTAGCATGAGACAGTTGACTTGATCACTTGAGAAAATAAATCCCTATAACCTGGTATTGTGAGATCTGCTAGCCAACCTTGATTATGTAGTACAACTGAGCCTTGAGTTAAAATCTGTGAACTGACCCTTGGCATTGTTTAGGTAAAATGAGTGCACAGAAATTTTGTAGAGGGGATGAAAGAAATTCTGGTTATAGCTGTCTGTTGTACACATTTTCTGAATACTAGTATGGCATGTTGATGGAATTTGATTTGCTAATAACTGCTTATTCAACAGTGAACAGCATTCAGTTTCAATCTCAGTCACGTAGTAGTGAGTACCTATAGCTACTTTTAGGTTATTTGTGAATTTTAAGTGACCATGGGATCACTTTGATGTCCTGGACTCCCTCCACCTCTATAACTTAGGCCCCTAGTTGTTGAAATGCAATCCCAGCAGTGTTAAAGGAAAGGTTTTGGGTTGGGCTTGCTTTGTGTTTAAGCTTACAGAGTCCATTCTGTACATAATTTTTTTAAAGACAGTGTCACGGTTGTACAGTCCTGGAACTCAATGTATTAACATGGGTTTTTTTTTTTAGCTTGTGATCCTGCTGCCTCAGCCTACCAAGTAGTTTGATCTATAAGCTTGTACCACTAGACTAGTCTTTTTCTTTTTTTTTATTTTTTTATTTTTTTATTTTTTTTTTTTTCTTTTCTATTTTTCGGAGCTGGGGACCGAACCCAGGGCCTTGCGCTTGCTAGGCAAGCGCTCTACCACTGAGCTAAATCCCCAACCCGTCTTTTTCTTTTTACTTCTTGTTTTTTTTATAGAAGTTGTGGCCAACTTTATTATAATCTTAGAAGAGGAAGCTTGTTTTTTTTTTTTTTAAGATTTTTTTATTTTATGAATATAAGTACACTGTTGCTATCTTTAGACACACCAGAAGAGGGCATCGGATCCCATTACAGATGGTTGTGAGCCACCATGTGGTTGCTGGGATTTGAACTCAGGACCTTTGGAAGAGCAGTCAGTGCTCTTAACTGCTGAGCCATCTCTTTAGCCCGTCTTTTTCTTTTTAAAGATTTATTTATTATATCTAAGTTCACTGTAGCTTTCTTCAGATGCACCAGAAGAGGGCATCAGATTGCATCACAGATGGTTGTGAGCCACCCTGGTTGTGCGATTTGAACTCAGGACCTCTAGAAGAGCAGTCAGTGCTTTTAACCATTGAACCATCTCTCCAGCCCCTAGGCTGGTCTTTTAAATTTAGTAAGTTGTAAATTCACATAAATCTCTGTAAGTAGCTATTAGCATATATTCTGTTCACATCCACACCTGCCCATTTTCTGAGATAAGGTCTGTTACAGAGCTTGGAACTCATTGTCAAGCCAGAAAATTTCTAGGATCCTGCTATCTCTACTTCCAGCATAATTGTCATAATTTTGTTTAGTGTAAGTGGTATATTGGGATATCTTTGAATCGTGCGGCAGCTAAAAGAATGTGAAGTCATTACTGATTTGTCACTTACACTGTCTCTAATAACTACTTTTTCTTATTTAGACAAAAAGTGAAACTCTTTACTGCTCACAACAATATGACCAACTATGCTACTGTATGGGCATCAAAAACAAACCTTGAGCAAAGGAAAGGGCGAGCTGGCCGTGTACGACCTGGGTTCTGTTTCCACCTTTGTAGTCGGGCTCGTTTTGACAGGTAAATTTCTAAATAAATTACATTGGTTTATCGGGATTGGTCATATATAGAGATCAGTGAATAACTTTGGGGAAAGCTGTCATGTGAGTTCTTACCCACTATGTCATCTTATGGTCCAGTGAGGTCACAGGTTGGTTTTTAAGTAAGGATGGAATTCATCTCTTAAACATCTTGCATGCATTTCCCACCCTTTTTCTCATGAACTCCTTATGTAAGAGCCCTCAGTAAGGCTGAATAATGGATTAAGCCTGAATAATGAGATTCTATACAAGTAAATATAAGAATAAAAAATTAGAAGTTGCCATTGTTAGCTTATGGAATAAAAGGATTTGTGGGCATTAATTAGTTCTGTTTTATTGGTTTGGAATTGCTGATGATACTGGATGGTGAACCTTTTGAGAAGCACAGGGTAAAATTTTCTTTGTATTCATGACTTTTGGTTGGGCTTCATAGGTTCTTAGTATGAACCTCTGGCTGGCCTTAAACTCATGGGGCTGCTTTTGTTCCTTGAGTGCCCGAGAGATTAAATAGCTGTTGCACATATCAGCAATAGTTCCTTTGGTTTTATAAAAATTGGATTTCTTAGTCCAACAGCTCTGCCTGTTGACTAGCTCTGTAGACTAAGTTGACCTTGAACTCAGATAGGATTCCCAGGCATGAGCCAGTACCACTGGCTTTTTTTTTTTTTTAATCTTTACCATGGAGACAGGTAGGTCTCCTTTAATTTCAGGCTAGCCAGGACTACACAGAAACCCTGTCTAAAAAAAAGAAAAGGAAGAATGGTATAAGTTGCTTTTTATAGTAAGATCACCCAATTCTTGATGGTTTTGGTTGACACTTAATATTGAGTGGTTTGTTCCTGGTATGGGAAGTAGTATATATTGATAAATTATTTTTGTAAACTTCAAGGTGTAACTGTTGGAATCTCATCTGCCAACAGTTCCAATGAGTCCTGGTTGTGACATTTTGTTAGAAATACTTCTAAATTAGAGATGTCAATTTTTTTTAAGGTTTTCTGTTCATTCTATTGAATTGAGTTCAAGTAATAAGTGAATTAGGTTTAGGTAATATGAGACATGTCAGATTGGTCTGAAGATTAAGTTACCTTGAAATGCTCATAACAGTACTTGTTCATAATAACTTCCCACTAAAAAAATATTAATAATTTGTGCAATTTTTATTGTTCCCAAAATGGTTGGCATTGGGACCTGTTGGGAATGATGGTTTGGTCTATATTATGTCTTCCTTTTTTTTTTTTTTTTAAAGATTTATTCATTTATTATATATACGTATACTGGAGCTGTCTTCAGATACAGCAGAAGAGGGCATTGGATCTCCTTACAGATGGTTATGAGCCACCATGTGGTTGCTGGGAATTGAACTCAGGACCTCTGGAAGAGTAGTTGGGTGCTCTTAACCACTGAGCCATCTCTCCAGCCCTATGTCTTCCTTTTGTTGAACTTGGCACCACTTTTTTTTTATATATATATATATATATTTTAAAGATTTATTTATTTATTTTATGTATGAGTGCACTGTCGTTGTCTTCAGACACACCAGAAGAGGGCATTGTATCCCATTATAGATGGTTGTGAACCACCATGTGGTTGCTGGGAATTGAACTCAGGACCTCTGGAAGAGCAGCCAGTGCTCTTAACCGCTGAGCCATCTCTTCAGCCTAACACTTTTTTTTAGTTCATGCACAATTGCTAATAGGCAGACTCAGTGCAGCCATAATTAGAAGTGATGACACTAACTTTTTCCTTCCTCCTTTACCAACTAAAAGGACATATCTTGGCTGTGAGAGTAAAGTCCAAAAGCCAGTTTTTAGTCAGCTAGACTAGTTTTATAGTGAATAGGAAAAGTTGTAGACTAGGAAAGGGCTACTATATACACAGTTGTCTGTGCAAAGGTTTTTATTATCACCTTTGACTTTTCTACTTCTAAATTTTAGACTGGAGACCCACATGACACCAGAGATGTTTAGAACACCATTGCATGAAATTGCTCTGAGCATAAAACTTCTGCGCCTAGGAGGAATTGGCCAATTCCTTGCAAAGGCAATTGAACCTCCACCTTTGGATGCAGTAATTGAAGCAGAGCATACTCTTAGAGGTAAGTGATACTTTCTTTGTCTTTACCTACTTAACAAATCCTATTTAACAAGTCAGATATAGACTGGGGGTGGGGGATTAACATGTTAGGCTTTATGCAGCATGTATTTCTACAAGGAAATTGTGGGATGAAGGGGCATAAATGGATCTCATTAAATAAACATTTAAGGGAATAGAGAATCCACCAGAACATGAATTACTCCTTACCTATATTTAATATTTAAATATATGTCTTAGTGGTTTGGGTTGTTTTGTTCTAATCTCAAATTTGTTATAAAAGTGATGTAGCCTTGTGAAAAATAAGGGCATTGAGCTCAGATGGCCCTGCATTGAACTTGGAATCTGGAACTCACCTGATTCTGATTCTTATGGGCTGTGTGTGTGTTTAATGCTGATGTTGCTACTATATCAGTGACTGTAGTCCCAATTTGCATCATAGGTCATACCTTTATAGCATCTTCTGTGTTGGCTATTCCAGTGTTTGGTCCAGACTTCATATTTAACTTGACGTAAAATTAAACACTAATACCCTGTTTATTGACATCACTCACAAGTATGTATTTTCCCATAGAACTTGATGCTTTAGATGCCAATGATGAGTTGACTCCTCTTGGACGAATCCTGGCTAAACTCCCCATTGAGCCTCGTTTTGGAAAAATGATGATAATGGGGTGTATTTTCTAGTAAGTTCATTGTTTTTTGTTACTCAGAATAAAATGGACTTAATAAAGGCAAAGGTGGGTTGGTGGTAAAAAAAAAACTTACAGTAAACCTTTATAGTATAAACTTTTATAGTAAATATTAGTTGTTATATCCTAGGTAACAGAGTATTCAGTCCACATTTGAAGGTCTTCTCACAGAAAGGCTTAACTGCTGTTGTGCTGTTGTTTCAGTGTGGGAGACGCTGTCTGTACCATCTCTGCTGCTACCTGCTTTCCAGAGCCCTTTATCAGTGAAGGGAAGCGCTTGGGGTACATACACCGGAATTTTGCTGGAAACAGATTTTCTGATCATGTGGCTCTTTTATCAGTATTCCAAGCCTGGGATGATGCTAGGTAGGAATTTAAAGGCAATTCCTGTGAGAATTTAGTGAGCTTGTCTGAATTTGTAACTTAGCTTGCTAAGCCTTTGAGAATGAATGCCTTTTCTGTTTTGTTTTAGGATGAGTGGAGAAGAAGCAGAAATACGGTTTTGTGAGCAGAAGAGACTAAATATGGCTACACTAAGAATGACTTGGGAAGCCAAAGTACAGCTTAAAGAGATACTGATTAACTCTGGCTTTCCAGAAGGTAAGCCCTCTTCTATTTATAAACTGGTTTTTGTGTCTCATTCTGTTAACTCTAGATCTTGGAGGTTAAAGGCAGAATAAAATCACTGAGAATTTAAGATAGACAGCCTGAATTAATTTGTGACATCCTTTCTCAGTAAAATAGAGAACAAAAAGCTCCTCCCCCCAAAAAAAAAGATAGTTTGTGAGCCATTGTGATAAACTACAGGTACATTGGCTGAAGAATATTTGCTTATAATTCTTAGCTATTTGAACATACTTAACCGGATATGTTAGTACCAGAAACTAAAATTTTTAAAGGTTACAAATTGAATTAGAGTAGTTTTTTTGTTTTGTTTGTGAACTGACAGATTTTAAAAAAAAAATCTAAGGGGAAAAATCTGTATGTTCAGAATATTCTAATGATCTTTTTTTTTTTTTTAAAGATTTATTTATTTATTATATATAAGTACACTGTAGCTGTCCTCAGATACACCAGAAGAGGGCATCAGATCTCCTTACAGATGGTTGTGAGCCACCATGTGGTTGCTGGGAATTGAACTCATGACCTCTGGAAGAGCAGTCGGGTGCTCTTAACCTCTGAGCCATCTCTCCAGCCCTATTCTAATGATCTTAAGATGAAGCTATTATCCTGCTTTATTGCTAATAACAGCTTAAGTTATTTAGGTTTGTTCACATAGATCTAATATTGAGGCTTTAAGCATATTGCTGACAGGTTTTTAATTTGGAAATGGAAATATTGCTAAGGCGTATCTTGGATAAGACAGCCATCCTTTCAGTGACTTCTTGGATTGTCTTTTCATCTGCTCTGCTAGTAATAAGAGCAGCTGATAACCTTTGATTGTAAAGTTCTGAGAAAGTTATCAGAGGACTTTGAGTCATGCTATTATCTAATCTTTACAAACCATTTTTCTATTTTTTTTAACAGATTGTTTATTGACACAAGTGTTTACTAACACTGGACCAGATAATAATTTGGATGTTGTTATCTCTTTGCTGGCTTTTGGTGTGTACCCCAATGTGTGCTATCATAAAGAGAAGAGAAAGATTCTTACCACTGAAGGTCGTAATGCACTTATCCACAAGTCTTCTGTGAACTGTCCTTTTAGCAGCCAAGACATGAAGTACCCATCTCCTTTCTTTGTTTTTGGTGAAAAGGTAAGAGGATTAGGGAAGTCTGAAAGTTCAGAGTTATAATAGGACTAATGACCCATCAGTGTGTGACATTTTACATTTTCTCCATCTACAGATTCGAACCCGAGCCATCTCTGCTAAAGGCATGACCTTAGTGACCCCTCTACAATTACTTCTCTTTGCCTCCAAGAAAGTCCAGTCTGATGGTCAGATCGTGTTTATAGATGACTGGTAGGGCCTTTCAGTTGTAATCTTCAAACTGAATTTTTAGAATAAAGATTTCTTAGAATAACGTGTTTAATAATAATCCTTGGAGATCTTGCTAGTCTAGTATATACAAGAGTTTCACTCTGAGGCCTGGTCATTTTTGAGGTGTGTTTATAAGGTATATGCTGCATGGTACTGTTAATTACATTCACCTGGGTTTGGGGCATGTCTAATTGTAATAAAGTTAAGTTTTTGGCACTGGGAGGACATTTGACTACACTCACCTCTCTGTGTATGTTTCCAGTTTTATGCCTTGCTTTTCCTTCATTTTAGGATCAGACTGCAAATATCACATGAAGCTGCAGCATGCATCACAGCCCTCCGGGCAGCCATGGAAGCTCTGGTTGTTGAAGTATCCAAACAACCAAACATTATCAGCCAGTTGGACCCTGTCAATGAGCATATGCTAAACACCATCCGTCAGATTTCTAGGCCCTCAGCTGCTGGTATCAACCTTATGATTGGGAGTGTAAGGTGAGTTACCTAATTTATGTGTCTGTAGCTTTATAGACCTATAATTATTAAAGCTAGTTGGTAGAGTCCTTCGGGTTAAAATTATTTAACACTAAATGTGGGAGTTTGACTCAGAACAAAAGATTTCCTTTTTTCCTGTTAATTGATGTACCCATTGCCATATAAAAATAAAGTCCTGACAGGTAGACCATATTAAAAGTTGAAAATGATGTAATCTTGATGAAACCTTTTCCTCCACACTGTTGTAGTCTCAGTCTCAGATAAAGTATTAATTCCTTCCTCAAATAGAAAGATCAATTTATTTTAGACTGTCTTATTTATTTATTTTATGTACAGCATTCTGCCTGCTTATGTGACTTGCAGGTCAGAAGAGGGCACCAGATCTCATTACAGATGGTTGTGAGCCACCATGTGGTTGCTGGGATTTGAACTCAGGACCTCTGGAAGAGCAGTCAGTGCTCTTAACCGCTGAGCCATCTCTCCAGTCCCCAGCCATCTCTGTAGCCCCCTAGGCTGTCTTTAAGAAATAAGAAATTTTTCTTTAGTGTTCACCTATCTGCATTCATAAGAAAGGAATGTTAACGGTGTATGCGTATGTTCCTTCCTTATGTTTACCAGTTTTGAGTTATTTAACTTTTAATCATTCATGAAGTTATGAATACACTCATTAAGAAATCATTCTCCTAAGCATGGCTTCAGAATTTTTTTCTTCTGTAATTTTATTTAAAGATTTATTTATATGAGTATTGTAGCTCCCAGACACACTAGAAGAGGGCATCAGATCCCATTACAGATGGTTGTGAGCCACTATGTCGTTGCTGGAAATTGAACTCAGGACCTCTGGAAGATCATCAGTTCGTGCTGTTAACCACTGAGCCATCTCTCCAGCCCTATGGCTTCAGGATTATAATAATATACAAATAAACAAAAAGTCCTTTGAGTCTTTATCATGTTTTTTGCTTTTAATTTTAGTATAACTGAACTGTTGATTCACATTATTTTTGTCTTCTTTAACATGAATATCAAAGACATGAAGGTAGGGGAGTTGTGAGTGTATATATTTTCTGAGGAGTTTCCACCAAGACATTTTTTAAATTTGTACAGGGAAATACTTGATTAAAAATACTATGAATTAAGAGAAACTTCAAGGCCTGTGGAAAAATATTAACAGTGCTGTTTATACCATACAGGTCTCATTATTTGGTTAAAGTTTATTTACTGTGATTCTTAGTTTAGTGTGTGCAGAGTATAGCTAAAGTGATTTGTTTTTCCTAGGTATGGCGATGGTCCGAGGCCTCCCAAGATGGCCCGATACGATAATGGAAGTGGATATAGAAGGGGATATGGAGGAGGAGGATATGGTGGTGGTGGATACGGTGGTGGATATGGTAGTGGAGGCTTTGGAGGCGGCTTTGGAAGTGGTGGTGGGGGAGGCTTTGGAGGAGGCTTTAACAGTGGTGGGGGAGGAGGCTTTGGTAGTGGTGGGGGTGGCTTTGGCAGTGGCGGAGGTGGATTTGGTGGTGGGGGAGGAGGCTTCAGTGGGGGAGGTGGTGGGGGTGGATTTGGTGGTGGCCGAGGAGGCGGCGGCGGTGGTGGCTTTGGGGGTAGTGGAGGTTTTGGAAGTGGTGGGGGAGGCTATGGTGTTGGAGGTGGTGGCTATGGAGGTGGTGGCGGTAGTGGTGGGTATGGAGGAGGCAGTGGAGGATATGGAGGTGGTGGAGGGGGTTACGGAGGTGGGGAAGGTTATAATATGAGCCCCAACTCTTACCGAGGAAATTATGGTGGAGGTGGGGGAGGTTATAGAGGAGGTTCCCAAGGAGGCTACAGAAACAACTTCGGTGGAGACTACAGAGGATCTAGTGGAGACTACCGGGGATCTGGTGGGGGCTATAGAGGATCTGGAGGATTCCAGCGAAGGGGTTATGGAGGTGGTTATTTTGGACAAGGAAGAGGAGGTGGTGGTGGTGGCGGCTATTAAGAATGGACTGTCAGAGCTTATGCATACAGTTAAAAAATGCATGCTGTATGTTTTTCCAAGATGTTTATTTGCACCAAAAAAGTAAACCCATTTCCCACTTAATCTGTAGTTCATGTGTAGTTTCAAATAATTGTAGATTAGTGATTTTGTTTATATTGTGTAATGTAAAATATGACCTGTTATACAAGTATCACACCATACAGTTTGTATTTTTTTCTTGAAAGGGTAAAGCCTTTTAACTTAACTTGACATTTTCTTGGTTTTCATTTAATAGAAAATAAAGTATACTGAAAATTGATTGTGTAATGGTATTTTTTACAGAATAAGAGTTGAGCCCAGGGGCTGGGGATTTAGCTCAGTGGTAGAGCGCTTACCTAGGAAGCGCAAGGCCCTGGGTTCGGTCCCCAGCTCCGAAAAAAAGAACCAAAAAAAGAGTTGAGCCCATATCCCTCCCATCTTTAATGTTAGGGTCTCGGTAAGGAACTAGCAGGTTTGCCTCACCCTCAGAAACTCACTTGCCTTCTCCCAAGTGGTAGGATTAAGGTGTGTTATAACCATTTTTCTAACTCTGAAACATTTGACCTTAGCTGAAATATTTGTTTTGAAAACAAAAGACTAAGGGAAGCATTTTCTATTACAAATTCATTTCTGTGGGTTGGGTGGATGAGAGGGTCGGCAATATATTTTTTATTTAAGCAATGAACAAAGGTAGGTGAGCTCTATAATGTATGACTCCGTATTTGGGGAGAGAAGAACTACTTGACCAATTCTTTACCACTAACTTGTATCCCAAAGGTGTTTTTTGACACTTTTTGAAATCCTAATTTTCTGTAAATTGCTAGAGTTGTTTTGGGAACAAGGAATCCAGGACCTGAGGTATGCTAGAAGCACTAATAATAAGTAGTGTACTCAGGTTTCCACTGTTTGAGGGAGATCACAGATCAATGGAGGCCAAACTTAATGACTGTTACCTACCATCTTGCATGGATTGATTGGGCACACAGTTTTTCATCATCCTGCAAGCATTCTTTAGTTTTGTGCTAGGCATGTTTTCCCTGTGAGCTACATTCCAGTTATATCACAGGTACTTTTAGACTGAGGTCTGGTAAAATCTGTCATTTCCATGTGTATAGAACATAGGATTTGGTAATTTAATTGCATGTTAGATCTAGTCTGATCTTCAGATGTTCCCATCTGTTCTTGTAAAAACTTAGTAATCCTATATCCTGGTTGGCCTTAGGCTGCTTATAAGCAATTGATCCTGTACCCAGTCCATAATATAACTAGTGCTATCTTTTGCTTAGAGGATAATTTCTCTGTATTCATTCTTATAAGCTCTACTAAATCATACTGAATATCTGGGTTCTGAAGATCTTTTAATCTTTAAACAGTGAAAACTAAGACTTAGAAAATCCTGTAATGTACTGTTGGGGGTGGGATTCTCTAACTTTCAGAAATGTGAAGCTGCATTGTGTATGCCCCCTCCACCTCCATATGGGGGGCGACTAAGATCTGTAGTCTGGAGTTTCAGACAACTTTTGAGCATAGCCCTGTTTTTCAGTATTGTACTCAACCCAAGAGACCTCCATAGATCTGAAATTAGAACTTGCATTCTTCAGCTAGTTTGTTTCCCAGATTTGGATGTTAGTTGCCAGCATTGCCAGTCTCAAAAGCAGTGATCTTTCTTCACATGAGATGGATGTCGAAGTACCAGTTTAGATTAAGTACCAGATTGCGTAGTGGACAAGTTCACTTCATGTGCTTTTTCCTTTTTTTTTTTTTTTAATCTAAGATTTATATGGTACACTGTAGCTGTCTTGAGACACACCAGAAGAGGGCATCAGAGCCACCATGTGGTTGCTGGGAATTGAACTTAGGACATCAGGAAGAACATGCATTTCTTAATATGAGCATTAATTATAGTATCCTTACTGTAGTGGGGGCGGAAATTAAAATAGGATTGTCAGAAGAAAAGTTTACTGCAGAAAATTGAAACACCAGTTTATGGAAGCCACGTTAAGGTTTAGGAGTTTCTGAAAGCTGCATCAGAATCTGGACTTTTGTGCCATGGGTCAGATCTGTCCAGACAGCAGGTATCCAAGCACAGTTGTTACAGGACACCAATTGGACTGGTGCTAATAAGAAAATTGTTGATTTCTAAAGCAGTTGCTGAATTTGAAGGCTTTGGTTTAAATTACTGTTTGGAGGATGGAAGTGCAAGGATTGATCTCTGCCTTTTCATTGTGGCTGGGACAAGTGGAAACTTAACTACTGAGTGAAGCATTGCATTTGTCAGACTTGGTGACAGACTTGGTCAGACAGGTTTTAGCTGTGTGAAAGACAGGGAATCTTGGAGCTGAATCTTAGTGGCAAAGTCCTTTCTCCAGAACATTGAAAGTTTATGGAGTTGCTAAAGAAAGGGTGGGGGTTTCAAAGGTAAAAGCCAGTGCATAAGTGGAGAGAAATATGAAGCCATCCCCCTTTTGGTTAACAAAACTTCGGAGTGCCTTTGGGGTTTCTACTGCTGTGGAAACTGGTCAAAAGCATCTTGGGGCAGAATGGATTAAGGAAGTCAGGGCAGGGACTGAAGCAGAAGCCATAAACAAAGCTGCTTAGGAAAGTTGTAGGAAAGGACTGTCTTGCTCAGTCCTTCCATCTAGAACACCTCTGGGAGTGGCATCACCCACCTACAGCAGCCAAACAGCTCAGCTACTCAGCACTCAAGGCAGAGGCAGGAGGACCTCTTGAATTCTACAGAATGAGTTCTAGGATAGCCAGGGCTGTTACTCTGTCTTGAAAACAACCCGATTGAGATGCTCCTGGATGCTTATCAAGTTGACAAACATTGGCCAGCAGAGGGAGTAGTGTGACGACAGATGGTGGGATGGACATGTAAGGCTAGGGGTTCTGTCCCTGCTTGGTATGTGCACAAATATACAAGATTTGTACTGGAAACATCCCGCTGAGTTTAGATTGCCTTGGCTGAGAAAATATAGGTTGCAGGCAAAATAGTTGTCAAAGACGTTAATTAATGGTCCTAGTTCTCAGGAACTGTCGGTACATTATTATGTCGAGGTTCAATCTGCTTGTGTGATTTATTTAAGGCCCCTGAGACAGGGAGATACTCCAGATATCTCTGGATTATTAAGGTGAGCCTAATCTAGCCAAAATGGCTCAGGTTGGCCATTAACTCCCTTGTAGCTCTGGCTGGCCTTAAACTTCCTTATTGTCCTGCTTCCATCTCCCTGGTACTGGGATTATAGGCACACTCCATTCGGATGGTGGATTTCTGTGGTGCTGGTGATGAAACCCAGGGCTTTGTTACCAAATGGAAGGTCAGTACTTTACCTACTGAGCTACATCCCCAGGCCCCCAGCTACACTTTAAAGAGTAAATGTTATGGCTTACGACTCATATCTTAATAAAGCTATGTTGTATCTTATATAACACATTAAAATGAGTAACTAAATGAAAGCATTTAAACATTTTAATCTTTGAATTTAAAACTACAATTTCTATGAGGTACAAGAATCATTTATCACATTCCTGAACTATAAAATCTGAACACCTATCCAGATGCTTTACCCAGTGACTATCCTAATATCCCCCTTTGAGTTTGCTTCTATCCTGTTGTTGTTCATTTCCACATTCAGAGTTTGCATGACTTTGGAGAGCATTTTGTCATCTTTCTTATCTCCTGACGCAGCCCCTTTGTTGAGAGCTGCTTCTGCTACAATAAAGAACTGTTCTGATGGCTGAAGAATGCTCACTCCATAGCCATTGTTGTTGTAGATATGATTGTTCGTCATCTTCAGTTTGGGTGCTGGAAGAACCTGTTAAATTGTTCGAGGAAATCAGCTGTTCAGTGATTTGATACAAAGGCAACCAGCACTAACTAACAACATAAGACGGCACTGAGACTTAACTCTGGAGTCACTAGGGTTCCTTAAAGCTACAATAGTTATCCTCAAACAAATGCATGTTTCTCACATTCATCAACCTTATTATAAATGTAAATGAAAAAGTATAGGTTTTTTTTTTCCCTAAACTGATAAAATTGTAGGTAGGGGATGATGCAGCCTGTTAACATCTATAACATGATCAAACAAGGAAAGTGGTTTTGGGCAATGTGGAAAAATACAATAGGTCAATGAAACAGCATGATTTGATAAAAAGACAGGCTGCCGCTTAACTAGAATGCCCAGTAGCCACTTCTTTGAAGGACAGTGATAATAATGGACTATTCACACAGTACTTACAGAGGAATGTGTCTCAGGTGGAAGGCTAAGGCTAACATGAACGTACTACATGGGACTTGGCAGGGATCTAGTTTAAATCATACTGTGGAATAAGGCTCAAGGATCCACAGGCCTTTTGTTGGATTTTGCTTGCTATTTACTTTGCCATCCTGCCTCTGCTTTCTTGGCTCTGCTCACGCTGACCCTCAGGATGCTGCAGTTCCACTCACCCACCAGGTGGTGTCAGTGTTGTGCTGTTCTATGGTCACGGTGATCAGTGTGTTTATATTTTAGTGACCAGTAATTTCAACATGACTTTGGAAACTGACAAGAACAAATTCTCAGGCTTTACTCCAGACCTACTGAATTAGTAACTAGATTACCAATTGGTTGCAAGAATGGTTAAAAATGGTCCTGATGCGAGCTAACATTAAACAACTGAAAAATACTTAAGAACAGAAAGAAAAAAAAAGATAAATTGGGTATTTCAGAACTGACTTTACAGTGTCCTGTGTACATTTACCCTCTTTATCAACCAGTTATCTGACTTTATTGAAAGTTCTGCGGGGAGAGGGGGGTCATTGGTGGTATGGATGGTCTACTGGAACTCACTGATAGACCAGGCTGGCCCCCAACTACTAAAGGCCCATCTGCCTTTGCCTCTAGAGTAACTGGATCAAAGGCGTGTGCCACCATACCATGCCAAGAATAGCCTTTATTTCCTTTCTTTCTTTCCTATGCCCCTTCTTTCTCTCCTTCTCTCCACTTCTTTCAAAGACAGTCTCATTAACTACTGGCAAGCCTGCTATCTGTTATATTATTGGGCAGGCCTGGAATTCATACCAGCTCTCCCACCTCAGCCTTTTGAGTGTTAGGATTGTAGGCGTGCACACTACATTTCATCTCAAAAGTGTTTTAACATTCTCTTAATCTGCTGCTTTGTGTTGGGATAGCTTACATGGAATCTCATCTATAATCTGTTAGCCTCACTGTAGCTAAAGATGTTGAACTCCTGACCTTCCTGGTTCATGAATCAGGCCTGCCTACAATATTCTATTTGCTTTACTTAGCAAAATGTACTAAACATCTAGTCAGTGAAACTCTATTACATAAGATCGAAGCCCACCTATTTTCTCATTCAGAACTATTTTATGCCAGGCCTAGTGGCCTGTGACTCCAGAAGGCTAATGCAGGAGGACTTTAATTTGAGGCCTGTCTAGGCTATAGACTCCCAGGCCAGCCAGGGCAGCTCGGTCTCAGAAGATAGTGGGGACATTGTCAGTGGGAGTGTGGACTTATGAGCATAAGAGCGTAAGTTTAATGTCCTTCCACCTAGGTCGGGGGAATATGCAGGAATGGGCTTGTTTCTCAGCAGCTACCATTTACTATGTTCTAGCATGTGTAGGAACCAAATAGAAATAGCATTTGAATAAGTTCGTTACTATTTTAATATTTGTATAGTATTGATTTTCAACTGGAGAGAATTACCAAGCCTCCAGGCACATCTATGAAGGATTATTTAGCCTCTGGCTATGCCAGTGAGAGATTAGACTGCTTAAGTTAATTGAGGTGGGAATACCCATCCTAAAAGGGGGCACCATTCCCTGGGGCTTGGCCCTAGATTCACAGAAAGGAGACATCAAGCTGAACAGTAAGCACTCGATCACCCTTGTGACCAGTTGCCTCAGGCTCCTGTTGCTTTGACCCTGCTATGATGAACTATAACCTGGGACTGTGAGCTAAATAAACCCCCTCTCTCTCTCATGTTTCTTTTGTCATAGTATTTTATTACAGCAACAGGAAAAGAAACTAAGACCTGACCTACCTAAAACTCTTAGAACATTTCTCTAACAGGAACTAAGACAAGCCATTCATGGTACACACCTTTAACCCTAGCACTTGGGAAGGAGAAGCAGGTGGATCTTTGTGAATTTGAAGCCAATCTGGTCTACATAGAGTTCCAGGCCAGCCAGAGCTACACAGTGAGATCCTGTCTCAAACAAAGTACTAAGACAATACCTTCATGTTAACACCACCCAAGGTGCTTTTTGAACTGTCGCTGGTTCTGAGATTATTACAGTGATGAATCTCATTCCCTTCCAAAATGGCTATGCTCCCAGGGTATAGTTCAACACCAGCGCCCTGAAAGTCAAAACAGATAACAGTTACAAAACGTTTCTACCTCCTGGGAGCAGGAATTAAAAGTGTATGCCATGCCTGTCATAGCTCCTATTTTTTAAAAAAGGTTATCTTTGATTATTCATGTTTATGTGCATGCAGACATGTTTATGCTAACACAGGTGCTTATAGAATACAGAAGGAAGCGTCAGATCCCTTGGAATTACAGGTGGTTGTAAACTGGCTGCAGTGCATTCTGCACAGGAACTGAACTCAGATCTCTCCAGCCCTGTCTCCCATTTTCTAGCTGAGTCATTCTGGTCTGTGGAAAGCTAAGAAGCAGTCCTTGGGGACTGGGGAAAGCACTTGTTAGCATGAGAACCTGAGTCCAAACCATAAGAACTGACGGCAAAACCAAGCATGAAAGAAAGCATTCGGTCTGTACTTCTCTGGCAATGCGGAAGCAGACACAACAGAAGCTCTCAACTGGTGGTTCTCTAATGCTGCGACTCTTTAACATCATGTGATGTCCCCTAACCATAAACTTATTTTGTTGCTACTTCATACCTGTAACTTGCTACTGTCATGAATTGTAATGTAAACATCTGATAAGCTCTAGACAATTATAGGCCACCTAACCTGGTGAGTGTAACGGCAGTGAACTGCCCAGAGCCCATGGGAGCGAGGGAGAATCAACTACTGAAAATTGATCTGTGGGTGTACTTGCACACACAGCTCACAAATGCTTGCACACGCCAGCACACACGAGTGCACACACGCGTGCACACAGACACAAATGAATGCACTCAATAACAACAACAACAACAGAACAATTTTAGTCTGAGCTTGGTAGCTCACACCTTTAATCCTAGCATTTGGGAGGCAAAGGCAGGCAGATTTTTGTGAATTCGAAACCAGCCTGTTCTACAGAGTTAGCTCCAGGCTAGCAAGGGCTATTACATAGGAAAGCCTTGTTTTGTTTTGTTTTGTTTTGTTTTTTAAATAAATAAATAAATAAATAAATAAATAAATAAATAAGACCATTTTAATTAGACATCCTGTTTCAAAAACAAGGTAGAAAGTAAGAACTCAGACCCAAGGTTGTCCCTGACTTCCTCCATGAGATGTGCATACTCACACTCCCATACCCAAATATGCATTAATTGTTCTCTTTGGGGGATTTTTGTTGTGTTCTTTTTGTTTTTCCAGATGGCCCTGGCTGTTGTGGAACTCACTCTGTAGACCAGGCTGGCTTCCAACTCAGAGACCTGCCTGCCCCGTGTCCCGAGTGCTGGGATTAAAGGTGAACACCGCCACTGCCTGGCTGTTGTCCTTTGTTTCCAAGTCAGGATGACTCCAAGTCGTTAGTCACATAAAGCTACCCTGTTGTAAGGACGTACCTGGGCACCAGTTATCTCGCTGTTTGTGATCGTCAGGGAAGCCCCTGTGAGAACGCACACTCCTGTCCCTTCACACTTTAGCAAGCAGTTTTCTAGAGTCAGGTGACCAGACTCGACCACCACAATGCCATCGACTGTCCCTTGTTGTATCAAAGAAAGCTGCATTAGTTTCACACTGTCAGCTTTGGATACCACAAAGCTGTCATGCGAAGGTTCAGAAGTAATCATAATTTCTTCTCTCTTTCCAACTCCTGATGCATAGAGAAAAACAAATTAGTTCTACAAGTTCCAAGTTCTTTAGTAATTCAGTAATGTTATTTCTGTTTGTTTTCATCAAGACATATCCATATATATATATATATATATATATGTAGATATTCACAATCAATTAATTGACTATTTACTTATAATGCAATCATGATATTCAATATGCATGCTGGTATGTGCTCACCTGTGTGGGTGGAGGCCAGAGGTAAAGACCAGGTATCTTCCTCCACTACTTTTTATGTCATTTTTAGAGAAGGCCTCTTGTTAAATATGGAGTTCACTGTTTCAACCTGACTAACTGGCCAGGAAGTCCCAGGATCTGTCACCACTTGCCTAGCTCTGGGTTACAGATGTGGCCCACTGCCACTCCTAGTCACACGGCACAGGGGAACCTCAGACTCCTCGTGCTTGCACAGTAAACCCTGTACCCTCTGAGCCATCTCCCCACCCACACTTACAAAATAATATTTGGAAATTAAGTTGATGACTTGATATTGGAATCTATGTTTATAATCAACCTAACTATACTTGCAGTATTCAACATATTCATTCCACAGTTATTTCCAGTAGTAATAGTAATAATAATAATAATAATAGTAATTATATAGTTACAAAGTTACAAAGGCTGGCTTTAAAGTTATAGCTCAGCCTCCTAGTGTTGGGACTATAGGCATGAGGCACCATACCCACCCAGCTTCTAAATCTCATTTATTTTCATATAATCAACAGTTGTGTATAAATGTCTAAGACAAAAATGCACTACATCTTAATTTGCTTTCTGATCCATAATCAATTACCACAGCAATGGCTCAGGTTACAGTCAAGGTACTTGCTGCCAAGACTGATGCTCTCAGTTCTATCTCTAGGACTCACGGTGGAACGAGAGAAGGTACTCCCTAGAGTTGTCTTCTGACCTCTGAATTCGTGTACGTACACACACAGCAGAGAACCTTAATCATGACGATTATTTGCCCTAATTATTTGTCCAAAATTTAGCATCAAGAAGGCTACATCTGGGGGTTGGGGATTTAGCTCAGTGGTAGAGCGCTTGCCTAGCAAGCGCAAGGCCCTGGGTTCGGTCCCCAGCTCTGAAAAAAGAAAAAAAAAAAAAAAAGAAGGCTACATCTGTTTTAAAGTACTCATATAATTATTATTACCCAGACTGTTTGATAATTATTGTTACAGTAGAGATTTTCTTGAATTTTCAAAACTCATAGGTAGAATGTAAGTTTACTATTCTTTTTTCCCATTG
Organism: Rattus norvegicus; assembly: GCF_021556685.1. Lineage (NCBI taxonomy): Eukaryota > Metazoa > Chordata > Mammalia > Rodentia > Muridae > Rattus > Rattus norvegicus. Next base: position 68,173,747 of record NC_141546.1, on the reverse strand, counting down.
GACAACAGGAGTACTCTTCTTTAAAGTTAACAGAACACAAGCATTTGCTAGAAAGATACATAGAAGTATAAAAATATGATGAATATTGGCGGTCTATAGCACCGTGGTGGGGTGCTTGCCTAAGCAGAAGGAAGGAAGGCCCTTTGTTCAATCCGAAGCACTACAAAAAACTACAAAAAAGGGGAAAAAAAGAAAAAGAAAATACGATGAACCATTGGGATGTAGCTCCTACCATTCACCAAGCCTATTCGGGAAAAGGTCGCCTGAGCCCAAAAGCTTGAGAGCAGCATACGCAACATGGCCTTTAGTGTAAAAGGCACGGAGGGGTTTTAAGATAGAGAAGTTGTTCTTGTTCTGACTGTCTAATTAAATACACTTCCAGTACATACCCCTAAGTGTGCTTACAGTTTGGCTAGTCTGTGTTGCTGTGAGAAAAACCGCAAAGGACCGCCTGCTCACCCTTTATAGTGATGTCATCAGTCAGCAAAGCCAGATTGGAGGCTTGGTACTCCCCGGGGAAAATGACAACTATATCCCCACTGTAGCAACTGTCCAAAGCCAGGTTCAGGTCGTCGTGCTGCTGCAGAAGCGTGTCCGAAGACAAGTTCTTTACCTGAGAAGAAAAGGGAGAGCCACGCGCCTTCAGCAGTGTGCCACCTGGGCACACTTCCTGGCAATGCCATCCTCTCCAGAAGACTTAGCTGAGGAGTAGGCATTCACCCGGCGACCATTATTCCTCTGTCAAGGGCTGGGTATGGGTTAAGGACAGAAGCCATTTTGAATAGTCCGTATTACCTTAAGCAGTAAAGTTAAATGGACAGCTCAAGGAGGAGGAGTGCCCAGGTCAAGCCTTAGATATGAGGCAAATGACACTGCTGTCACCACCACCTCTTCTGCCCCTCCTCCCGACAGTCTCCTCCTTCCTGTTCTTCAGCTGCGGCTTCCTCCTCTTCTCCTTCCCCTTCTTCCTCTTCTCCTTCCCCTTCTTCCTCTTCTCCTTCCCCTTCCTCCTCTTCTCCTTCCCCTTCTTCCTCTTCTCCTTCCCCTTCCTCCTCTTCTCCTTCCCCTTCCTCCTCTTCTCCTTCCCCTTCCTCCTCTTTCTCCTTAAATCGCTGTTCCCTAAGTAGTACAGGTGAGCCTGGAAACCCTGTCTCATGTTGAGATCATGTGTGCCACCGTGCCCAGTTACACTTTGTTTTTTAACATTTATTTTAGTTGATTGTGTGTGGTGTGGTGTGGTGTGGGGCAGTGCAGTGTGGGTACATGTGTGTGAAGGTCAATTTGTGGCCATCGTTTCTTTCTATCTACCATGTGTGTTCTGGGGAGCAAACTCAGGGTTTCGGTCCCCTCACCTACCGAACCATTGTTAGCCTTGACTTTCTTGCTTTAGTTGAGAATCATGGGAATTCACACAATTTCATGTACTGAAAATCCTAAAGTTACAAACAGTACCAAGGATTTGCATTAGGAACAGACAGGGGACTTCATTATTTACCATGAAAAGCAATGGTATTTACTCATCCATTTGTGTGTTTATTGAGATAGTAGCTCACTGTGAAGTCCTGACTGACCTGGAACTTGCTCAGTAGACCAGCCTGGCCTTGAACTCACAGAGAAGCTCCTGCTGGGATTAAAGGTATGCACCTGTGTGGGTACACAGTCCAAGAGTGGAGTCATGTGAGGAGAATTCTGATTGCTTATGAGAAAACTCCAAGAGAACAAGGCAAGAGTCTTGTGACCTGTTTCTTAAAAGTCATGGCATTGTTTTAGGAATGTGCTGTGTGCCCTCCTCAGGTATAGAGGATAGGAGTGAGGTGACTTCAGATCATTCACTACAACTGCCTATTGTCATTTGTTTATAAGACTCTATGGAAAACCATGTTTCTGCCACACACAACTTGTCTGCCTGGTCCTTGGGGTCATGTGGTCCAAGGGGTCACTTTACTCATGTGACCTTTCTCAACTCTCAGAGTATCAATTGTCTGGGGTGACTGCTTAAGACTTTAGCCCCTCACATGGCTCCATTCTCCTAGGTGGAACTGCTAACTAGAGCAGTAAACATACCCTCATGCCTAAGTAACCACTAAGACAGGGAGTGAGCAGGGTCTCTTACTGCCCTGGAACTTGTCAAATAAACTAGGCTAGGTGGCCAGTAAACCTCAGGTGTCTCCATCTCGCCAGCACTGAGGTGGCAAATGCCACCAAGTTCACTTTTATTTCGTTTGTTTTGTTTGCTCTTCTTGGAACTCACTTGAGACCAGGGTGGTCTCAAACTTTTCAAACTCACAAAGATCTACCTGCCTCTGCCTCTGAAGTGAGGGGTCAATGTGCTCTGCCGCCACCCAGTAGTAATGATGTTGGTTTGGTTTTTTAATTAATTATTTTACTTATTTACATTCCACATGTTGCTCCCTCCCCACAGCGTTCTTCATCACATCTCCTTTGCCTCTGAGAGGATGCTCCCTGACCCCATCTCTCTTCCCTGGGGCATCAAGTTTCTACAGGATTAGGGGTAACCTTTCCCACTGAGGCCAGACAAGGCAGTCCTCTGTTACATATGTGCGGGGGCCTTGGACCAGCCCATGTATGCTCTTCGGTTGGTGACCCAGATGTCTCTCATTTGAAGAATGCACACAGAAAATGGGGCTCATTTACACAATGGAATACTATCCAGCTATTCAAAAATAAGGACATCATGAATTTTGCAGACCAATGAATGGAACTAGAAAATATCATCCTGAGTGAGCTATCCAGACCCAGAGGGACATGCGTGGTTTGTACTCACTGATAAGTGGATATTAGCTCTAAAGTACAGAATATACATGACCCACAGACCCTAAGAAGTTTACCAAGAAGGAAGACCCAAGTGAGGATGTTTTGATCCCACTTAGAAGGGAGAACAAAATTATCACGGGAGGCAGAGGTCGGGAGGAACTTGGGTGGGAGAGGGGAGAGAGAGGGGAAAAGGGGGACAGGATCAGGTATGGGGTGGGGGGAGAAGCCCAGAGGGCCAGGAGAATTAATAGAAATATGCAGCTTCTGGGGGTAGGGGGTAGGGAGAACCTCTAGAAAGTCCCAGAGACCTGGGATATAAGAGGCTCCCATGACTCAGTGTGGGTGACCTTAGTCAAAATGCCCAACAGTGGGGAGATAGAACCTGAAGAGTAGATAGACAGGGCCCCCAGTTGACACAGCATCACCAACCCACCTTCAAAATTTTTGACTCAGAATTGTTCCTGTCTAAGGGAAATGCAGGGACAAAAATGGAGCAGAGAGACTGAAGGAAAAGGCCATTCAGAGACCAGCCAAACTTGGGATCCATTCCCAAACCCCAAAACTATTACTAATGCTATATTGTGCTTATAGACAAGAGCCTATGATGGCTGTCCTCTGAGAGGCCCTACCAGCAGCTGACTGAGACAGAAGCAGATACTCACAGCCAAGCATTGGACTGAGGTCAGGGACCCCTATGAAGGAGGGAAAGGACTGAAGGCACTGAAGGGGATGGCAAACCCATAGGGAGACCAACAGTGTCAACTAACCCAGACTCCTGGGAGCTCCCAGAGACTAAGCCACCAACAAAAGAGCATACATGGGTAGTGATGGTTTTAAAATCAAAACCATCTGTCTCTAAGATAAGAAAGCCGTATGAGAAACACAGGAAACACATACCCACTACGGTGGCTTCATCTGTACCCCAGTCAGAAAGAAGCTTTTTATTTTTTAACATGGGTTCTGTGGATAGAAATTCAGGTTCTCATGCTTGCCAGGAAGATATTTTACTGACTAAGCCGTTTCTTCAACCCCTCTACATGACTCTTCAGAAATGCAAGAAGTTATCTTCAAATCCACATGGAATTACAAGACATTGCCGAAACAAAAACAAAAACAAACAAATAAAAAACCCCCCACATACATTAAAAAACAAACAAACAAACAAACAAAACCAACAACTGAAAACACATTTCTGATTTCAAAACTGACTACGAAGCCATAGTGACCAAACAGTGTGGTGTTGGGATAAGTAAGACAGCATCAGTGGGATACAAACAACAGGCTAGAGAAAAACATCCGTTAACAATAAACAGGATTCAGGCTGGAGAGGTGGCTAAGCAGTTAAGAGCACCCAACTACTCTTCCAGAGGTCCTGAGTTCAATTCCCAGCAACCACATGGTGGCTCACAACCATCTGTAAAGAGATCCGATGCCCTCTTCTGGTGTATCTGAAGACAGCTACAGTGTACTTATATATAATAAATGAATAAATCTTTAAAAAAAATAAACAGGATTCAAGGCAGAAAGAAAGGTCTCTTCAACAAATGTTAGGACCCACACTAAATGCAAAATGAACTCAACGTGGATTAGTGGCTTTCAATAAGAGCTATGGTCAGGGAAATGGCTCAGCCAGTAAAATGCTTCCACACATGAGAACCGAGTGCAGTTCTCCAGTCACCATGTTTAAAAAAAAAAAAAAAAAGGCCAAGTGCAGTGGTGTGCATCTGTAACATGTGGCATTATGTTGACCCTATTATTATGAGACATTATTATGAAACTATTTCTTTCTTTCTCAGAGACTGGTCACTTAAGACTGGAATCCCACTGTGCCCTCAGTTTATCTGTTTAACCTGTCTTTAAAAAGAACATTGAAACAACCAAACTTACTTGTCTTGGATTTCAACTTTCACAACCTACACTGATGCTAAGTAGTAATCTTAAATTATGTTCTCTTCTATGCCCCCGACTGAGAATAATGCATGTGTGTTTGTATAAGTATTACGGCCATTACTTGCTGAAAACAGTAAATATAGATTGAAAGCAATCTTATCAAATAAATATCCACCACAAATGTGGAAGGAAGGAATGCAGATATTGCTTTGGTTATCTGGACCGGCGGGGGTCAGGTGCACTCAGTGGCTTATACCTGTAAATCCTGTTAAAGACTTCTGTGGCAGCTCCCACTTCTTCCCCCATGTGGTGCTTCCTATGCTGTTTGATAAAAGAGAGAGCAATGCCCTTTGCTAGTGAAACACGTGAGGACAGACAGAAATGTAAGAGAGTAGGCAGGTAGGCATAGATTTAGACTCATAACAACAGACACAGAAAAAATGGAAGACATAGGGAGACAGAAGTAGAGAACTCAAATCTAGTTTCACTCGAGGTTAATTTACACCATGGGGAAGTGCTTTCTAACTTAGTTTCCCAAATGCAATACTGACATATTATTGGTGACGTTGAGTTTAGCACTAATGTGTTACTCCAAAGCAGTAACCCCCGCACTGCAGAGACAAGAAGGTCCTGGAGCTCCCTGGCCAGCCAGCCTTGCCAGTCAGAGAACTTGGAGTTCAGTGAGACAAACTATTTCAAAACCGAGTGAAGGACTGTGGGTGCAGCTCAGATGGTGCCGTGGGTTCTTAACGTGCACTGAGCTCTGTCTTTGGTCCCCACTACCAATAAACAGTCTTTGTGATCCCAGCACTTCAGAGAGACAAAAGGATCAGAAGTTCAAGGTCATCTACAACTTGATGAGTTTGAACTATGAAAGACTGTCTGAAGAAGAAAAACAATGACGATTACTGAGGAAGACAACATCTGCTATTGGCTTCTGGCCTCCACATGCAGATGCACAAGCACCTCCACATACACATGCTTAGACACAAGCACACACGTGTGTGCACACAAAAGAGAAAACCCATCACTCTCCTAGAATAAAGCAAGAAGGTAAATCTCATGGCCTTGAAGCTGAGAACAGATTTTAGATACACACCAAAAACCAAGTAACTAAAGAAAAATAGGTAAGTTGTGCTTGATTCAAATTAAAACTTGCCAGGCAGTGGTGGTGTATGCCTTTAATACCAGCAATTGGGAGGCAGAGGTAGGATGATCTCTGAGTTCAAGGCCAGCCTGGTCTACAAAGTGAGTTCTAGGACATCCTGGGCTACACAGAAAAACCCTGTCTCAAAAAAATTATAATAAAAATTAAAATCTTAAGTACAGTTGTGAACAACGTCACAATGGTGAAGGACAGCCTATGGAATGAGAGAAAATATTTGTAAGGCATATAGAATATATTAAGAACTCTTGTAATCAACAAGAAACATGCACCCCCCCTTTTTAAAAAAAGATTTATATATTATATATGAGTACATTGTAGCTGCCTTCAGACACATCAGAAGAGGGCATCAGATCCCATTACAGATGGTTGTGAGCCACCATATAATTGCTGGGAATTGAACTCAGGACCTCTGGAAGAGCAGTCAGTGCTCTTAACCGCTGACCCACCTCTCCAGCCCAACATGCACCCCTTTTAAAAGTCATTTCTCCAAAGAAGATAAACAAATGACCAACAAATATGCATGCAGATGCGCCCCAAATCACTGTTCACTTTGGAGGTAAAAATGAACACCCCAGTGAGACACTCCTTCACCCCTCCTGGGGTGACGGTGACAGAAGATGCTGATCGTCAGCATGAGTGACAAGCATGGTGACACTTGCTTGTAAGACTCAGCAATTGGGCAGTGGAAGCAAGAAGATCAGTTCAAGACCAGTCTCAGCCACAGAGCAAGTGCAAGTCTATCCAGAACTGCATGAGACTGACTCTCAAAAACAAAACAGAACTACATCAAAAACCTGATATGGTAACGACTGAAAACACGAAACCTGCTGACACTGCAGGTGACAGTTAAAAATGGCTTGGGCCCTGTAACAATTCTCCATAAATTTAATCACAGAATTACCCATAGCCCCATGATTCATTCTTAGGTCTATTTTCAAAACAAGTAGTGGAAACCATTTGTACTCAATATCCTTACTACTATGGCAGTGACCAAAATTCAGAAACCTGGGCTACAGTCTGGGTACAGCTCAGCTCAGTGTAGAGGGTTGGTCTAGCATATGCAAGCCTCTAGACTTGATCTCAGTGTTATAAATAATGCCACTGGTTGATGACTATAAACAAACAGTGGTGTTTACAGGCAACACAGTACTATGTAGCTAAAAAATGAGCATAGTACTGATACATGATCCACATGAAGGCTTTAAAACCATGTGTTAAGGCTTTCAACCTTAATTAGGGTTTTATTGTTGTGAACAGACACCATGACCATGGCAAGTCTTATAAAGACATTTAATTGGGACTGGCTTACAGGTTCAGAGGTTCAGTCCATTATAATCAAGGCAGGAACATGGCAGCATCCAGGCAGGCGTGGTCCAGGGGAGCTGAGAGTTCTCCATCTTCATCTGAAGGCTGATAACAGAATACTGGCTTCCAGGCAGCTAGGATGAGGGTCTTAAAGCACATCTACTCCAATGGGGCCGCACCTTCTAAAAGTGCCACTCCCTGGGCCAAGCATATGCAAACCATCACACCATGCTAAGTGAAAGACATCTAGAAGCAGACAAACTGTCTGTGGAATAACCAGAACCTACCCCTAAGAGATGGCAGAGGCAGTGGACACTGGGTTTCCTGACTGCAGTGTCCGTCTGCTGTCCTTTTTATAGCTTACGGTGACCAGTGTAGTTCTAGTGGCAGAAAGCCAAGAGAGTAGGTGGCATGTGGAGCTGCCCCCGTGATCAAACCACAATGTCTTGTCAAGCTCAAAGTCTCAGTCAAGTGAAGTGGAAACTTCTGGTTTCTTTGGAAAGTCAGCTAGATCAAATGATGTTCTGCTAAAGCAAACACATGAAGGAACGTTTCCCTGAAGCAGACATGGGTGAGAGAGCGCATGATGTTAAGAAGGAATATAAACATAACCCAACAGACGGTGGACGACACTGGATGATACTGGTGCCCCTGGCCATTACTGGTCATTGTTCATCACGACCTTATGGGAAGAAACACAACAAAAAGCTCCCGGTGGTGCTCTGGCAGCTTCTTGCCACTTCTGCAGACTTAGGCTGGTGGGCAGAGTGACGTGGAAGTTTCTGGACATATCAGCTGATATACTCTCATGCGGAGTTTTGTTAAGACGGATTCACGTGTTGTTTTGCCTGGCCCGTGGCAGGACATGTGATGTTTGAAGGGAGTATAAATAAGACTCAATGGACAGTGTTGGCTGGCTTGCATAAGCTGGCTTTGCAAGGCTTCATAGGTCTTGAGTCTTTGTCTTTGCTGATCTTCATTCCTTGAGAGAGGCACGGCAGAGACCTTCTCCTGACGTCTCTGCTGGTCTTAGTCGCTCCTGCTCACCCATACCCACTCAGCGGAGGCCTGGCAGTTTCTGCTGGGTGGTGCCACCACTGCTCATTTGTGTTTGGTATTCTAACACTGCTGAACTGGACTGCTGGTATCCTGACAAAGCAGATTGCATTTTCTCCAAAGAACTATTTCTACACAGATCATTCCCCTTTATCCTAATAACCTTTCTTTTCCACTATCTCTAGTAGGTGGAGGGCTGGAAGGGAGGTTAAACCACTTAAGAACTCTTATTAAAAGTTGGTTTGGGGGCTGGAGAGATGGAACAGCAGGTAAGAGAACTGACTGCTATTCCAGAGGTCCTGAGTTCAATTCCCAGCAACCACATGGTGCCTCACTGTACTGGCTGGTTTTGTGTGTCAACTGGACACAAGCTGAAGTTATCCGAGAAAGGAGCCTCCCTTGAGGAAATGCCTCCATGAGATCCAGCTGTAAGGCATTTTCTCAACTAGTGTTCAAGGTAGGAGGATCCATTGTGGGTGATGCTGTCCCTGGGCTGGTAGTCCTGGGTTCTATAAGAAAGCAAGCTGAGCAAGCCAGGGGAAGCAAGCCAGTAAGAAACATCCCTCCATGGCCTCTGCATCAGCTCCTGCTTCCTGACCTGCTTGAGTTCCAGTCCTGACTTCCTTTGGTGATGAACAGCAATGTAGAAGTGTTAGCTGAATAAACCCTTTCCTCCCCAACCCTCTTCTTGGTCATGATGTTTGTTGGAATAGGAATCCTGATTAAGACACTCACAACCATCAATAATGGGATATGATGCCCTCTTCTTGTGTGTCTGAGCTACAGTGTGCTCACATAAAAAATAAATCTTTTTTTTTTAAAAGTTGGTTTTGAAGAATCTAAGTATGTAGTCCGGTGCCAGCTGGGTGGTTGTCTCTTCATTGCTGTCTTCCTTTTATCTTGCCCACATAGGTCAGGGACAATTACTTACAATATGAAAACATGGTTGCTTTGGATTAAAATCAAGTTTCTGATAATAAAGGAGAGAAAATAAAACCAGGACAGATTTTTCTATGTTAAGACAGGGCCTCACCCCATGATTCATCCTGGTCTGGAACTCTGTATGTAGACCAGAGAGGCCTTAAGCTTAAACTTGCCTTTGCCTCCTGAGTGTTGAGGTCACAGGCATGTGCCATTGTGTCTAGATCAGAAGAGATTTAAAGACAAAAATGACAAGTACAAATGAAAAATATAAAGGGAGAAAAAAGCAAGATCTATAATTTTTACAAAGATTTCATAGATCCTGGTTTAACAATTAATATAAAAAGAGAAATTTAGGGGTTGGGGATTTGGCTCAGTGGTAGAGCACTTGCCTAGGAAGCACAAGGTCCTGGGTTCGATCCCCAGCCCCGAAAAAAAAAAAAGAAAAAAAAAAGAGAGAAATTTAGGTCTTTCTGTTCTCAGAATCGCTATGGCTCCTGGTTCAAAGAAACTCTGAAGCAGGGCAGCAATTCCCTCACATGGGATAAGTGATAGTGGACGTCATATTTATGATTCATCCATTTGCCAGTCCCCAGGCTAGAAGAATGGCTGCCTCTCATCAGCTTCCTAAGGAACAGGTTTGCATACAGCTCTCACCACAGATGATCCAAAGGTGTGCACATGCTCAGTGAGGGCCCCATGAGCCTGATGGCAAAGCCACAACACGGACATCCTAACCCTGGTGGGGACTGCATTTCATCAGCATTGATAAGATTGGAGAAAACTTCTACCCATGACACCACAGGTCACTTTACTGTCCACAGTTTTGTACGTGAGAAGGCCACATACACGTTGTTCAAAGTGTGAAAAAGGAATCCCTTATCTGGGGTCCCCTAGAACATACAGCGCTCTTTACCTGATTGCTTTGCATGGTCAATAACATTCATTTATTTGCAGACTGGCAAGGTTGTTGAGAGCCAGACTGACCCAAGGCTTTCTCAGAAGCCTGCTGGGATCTGAAGAAAGGACAAAAGGAGCCTAATTATATGTGCTTGTCCAGTAGGAGACTGAGCGAGGTCAGTTTGGGGCTGGGGCTAGGGCCTCAAAGGTACTGCAGTTCCTGCTTTTCCTCCTGAGGAGACTGGAGTTATCAGTCCTAAGGCCACTGGGCTCAGGATGTAATAATGCTCCTGAGATACCTGTGTCCCTTTGTGCCATGTTGCTACATTAACCTGCTTCTGGCTTTGTCCTAAGGCCACTGGGCTCAGGATGTAATAATGCTCCTGAGATACCTGTGTCCCTTTGTGCCATGTTGCTACATTAACCTGCTTCTGGCTTTGTCCTGTTGTGACCGTTCCTGCTGCTTTTGTCCCATTCTCCCTTGGGAAGAGAATATGAGATACCGTACTTCCTCAGAAGCCTACTTGGAATAAGGCGCAGCTTGTGCAAGACCTCCTGATCCTAAACTTATCTGTCTCCTTATCTTCTGATCCTCTGGTCGTCTCTCTCAAGACCTGTCCCTGAAGAATGACCATCTGGTCCAGATTAAGTTCTGAGCTAGTAACCTATGTACTAGGGCCATGGGAAGAACTGGTGGTTACACGTGGCCCATGTGAAAGACGTCAATGACAGTAATAGCTTTGCCGCAGCTTTCCAACATTTTCGTGACCAGCATTGGCAGGCAAAACCTAGAAATTTCTTCCCTGAGGAAAAGGCCGCACATTGCTAAGTCCTGACAGAGGGTGGCAGCCAACAGCTGTGGGTGAAAGGGATGAGTCAGAGGAACACGTCTGTGATAACATAGTATACTCAATTGCCAGAAAATGAAAAAAACAAAACAAAACACTGTTACAAATAATAGGAAGAGGTGCTGACAAGGTGACTGGGGTGGCTTGTTGGCAAGCCATGGCAACCTCAGGTCCACATCCAGGACCCATATGGTGGAAAGAGGGAGCTGACTCTCTCTCACAAGAGGTCCTGACCTCCACAAGCACACTGTGACACACATGTCCCCTCCTCCACAGAGTGAATAATAAAATGTGACAAAGCAGAGAGAACACGAGAAACAAGTTCTATCAAAACAGAATTCAGCTCACCTCGGTCTCTCACACACTCCTCTGAGGTGCTGCGTCCCAGCCGGGGTGAACTTCTCTGACTTTCTCAAATGTGCCTTATTTTCCTGTCATGCACTAACTTATCGATGTGACAACACTGTTGATGGCATCTACACTGTGCCAAGACTAGGCCTGGTGACTGGGTGAGTGGCAAGCACATTTATAGCGAGACATAACTCAAAAGGCACCACACACAGCAGACACAAGCCTCCATACCTTAATTACAGCATTCTGGAGGCTGAAGCAAGGGGATCTTGAGTTCTAAGCTAGCCTGGGCTGCAAGACTCTGCCTTAAAAATAACAAAACCAAACAGACAGGCACAGAAAGTACCATTACACTTACAAAAGGGAACGTGTGGGTTCTGTAATTGAATTTAGCAATGTAATGCACTCTCCAAGGTGGAGAAGTTTCACCCCTCGGCACAACCTCTTCCACAGGGTCACAGGATGAGGCCCGTGATACCCTGGAATTCATGATCCTCATCTCTAGTTCCCCTGGGTACTGGACTGCAGGTAGCACTGCCACATTCAATCCCAGGGGGGACTTTTTCTGTGGAAATGTTCCTGAAACCAAATTCTGAACAATGGAGAATTACTTATTACAGAGAAGAAACACGTCTGCAGGTCACTGGGCAGTCGCAACTATTCATACAACCCCTGAAAAATGACAATTATCAACTAGTACATGTGGGAACAGGAGCAAGGCGGTGCATGTGGTCCTGGACTTAGCCGCAGACAGGGGTTGGCACACTTAAGAGTAACAGGTAGGAGGAGGAGGTTTGGGCTTAGAACACTGTTATAACTCATGAAGTTATAACAGAGACTGATAAATAGGGATAAGATACTGCAGGAAAAAGGCAAACCCTGAGCATTGGGGGGTCAGCAGGAGGACAAAGGCACCTAGAGACAATGAAAACCAGGCTAGATGAGACTGGGCGAAGCAGAATAGTGCACAGAGAAATGTTATTAAGCATCCAGTTGGGTGAGCTCTTTTCTTTTTTTTTTTTTTTTGGTTCTTTTTTTCGGAGCTGGGGACCGAACCCAGGGCCTTGCGCTTCCTAGGTAAGCGCTCTACCACTGAGCTAAATCCCCAGCCCCTGGGTGAGCTCTTTTCATTTGGTCTCTGAACAACTTATATTTGTTCAGAGGCTGAATAAACATACGAACCCCGGGTTCACTCATTTGATATAGAACCCAGGATTCGGTTGGGTTAGTTTTCCCAGCCAGCACTGTTAAAATCCTTTGACCTGTGAGCCATCCAATGCGTACCCTGTACACAATCCTGTCAGTGTTCACTAGTCTGTGAGGGAGCTGTCTCTTTCCTTGGCTGTATCTCCATTTTGAAATCTATGAAATGTATGGAGAGCCAACCCTGCACATCTGTCTCCTGACTGCAGCCTCTTCGTCTCCTGCTCACTGGCAGTGAAGCCATAGTGCTGTGAGGAGCTGTCAGCGCTTATCTAGTATCTGTCTGCCAACACCGAGCGGGGATAAGTTATCACCAGGTCAGACGAGAACGCCCCAGGGGGAGCTCTCCCTCTGTGTGGGGCGGAGCACACCAAGTGGACACCCAAGGGAGGGTGAGGGAGTCTTACCATGTCAGTAGTCATCACCTTGGCTACAATGTGGGTTATAGTCTTCCCAAAGTCTCTCTTCCCTTTTCTACGTCTCAGAATCCTCGGAAAGAAAGGTCCATGAACTCTATAGCAAAAAATATTCCTGAGTAAATTAACAGGGAAACATTCAACCTATCTTCGCTTTGTAAGCTACCATGGTTTAGTAACCACAAGCTTGTTAGGAGCAGTGAGCAGCTTGAGAGTAGTAATCTAACAAGAGCGTTCTTATTTAGTTATTGAGGGTTGGTTTTTTTTATACAGGGTGTCACTACGTAGGTCTGGCTGCCTGAAACTACTTGTAGACTAGCCTTGCCCAAAGCTCACAGAGATCCTCCTGCCTCTGCCTCCTAAGTGCTGAAATTAAAGGTGTTGATTACCATACGTGGCCAACAAGATCTTTTAGATAACTGATGTTTAAACCCTTACATTCTAAAGTCTTTTCATTTTTAAGGGATTGTTCTTTAAAATGGAGACGTCTGCATGTAACCACTCTAAGCTTTGCTTCGGTCCCTCTGACTTTCCATCACCATAGGAAAGACCCTAGGTTTTATTTCATATTCTATCTTGTAGACTTACACAAGCAGAGGTGGGCTGTATCTGGGGATCTGGAGAAATAAAGTGTTTTAGGACATATTTAATTTTTTAAAGGCTTTTTTGTCTTCATGTTTAGATGTATGCCTGTGGAAGAGGGTGTGGGCCTCTGAGTCCAGTGCCACAGAGACCAGAAGTGGGGGTCATTCCCCTTCCGCCCTTCCTGAGCTGTTGTTATAGGAGGCTCTGAGCCATCTGACATGGGTGCTGGAGTGAAACCCCAGCCCTCTGCCAATATAGCAAGTGCTCTCAACGGCTCAGCTGTCTCTTCAGCCCCCGTACAAGGATGTGACTTACAGAACCGCAGCCTGCTGCCCTCGGGCACAATGACTCTATGTTGTGGCCTTCAGCACTTCTACTGTATCTGACCTCTCTCTCTCTCTCTCTCTCTCTCTCTCTCTCTCTCTCTCTCTCTCTCTCTCGGCTTTTCTTCCCACGTCCTCCTTCCCATCAGGGGAGCTTCAGTGTAAGCACTGACTTTCATCATTCCTGTCAGCTGAGCGTGACAACACACATTTGCCAGTCACCTCCTCAGATTCGGTCTCTGGGGTTCACTGACTCACTTTACTGCCCAATGATAAGAGAAATCGCAAGTATTACAATAATTTCCAATGTACCTAACTCATTAACAAGGTGCCATTATCACTATTCGGATTACTAGGTGGTGGTTGTTTCTGAGACAGCCTCTCATGTAGCCCGGGCCCTTCTAGGTCCATCTCCATGGGCAGGGACTGTGGAGGTGCACTGACTCGCCCAGCTTCCTTAACTATTTTAATCAAGCTAATCTATGGGCCAGAAGCAACCGAGAGAGACAGAGAGAGAGACAGAGACACAGAGACAAACAGAAAGAGAGACAGAGACAGAGAAACAGAGTGAGAGAGACAGAGACAGAGAGAGACAGAGACAGAGAGAGACAGAGACAGAGAGAGACAGAGACAGAGAGACAGAAAGAGAGAGAGACAGAGACACAGAGACAGACAGAAAGAGAGACAGAGACAGAGAAACAGAGTGAGAGAGACAGAGACAGAGAGAGAGACAGAAACAGAGACAGAGAGCAAGCACCCTGCCCTGCTCCTCTGCCGCTCTTTCATAGACGCATCCCTTACCTCAGCCGTAAGTCTTCCCACATCTTCAACAACCCGCAGAGCATCACTATCTCATAGTATTTCTTCCAGCACTCGACGGCCTCAGCCGCAGACGGGTCTTCTTTAATGTTGCTCTGGTACTCGATGAGCTCAACTCGCTTGTTTTTGTATTTCTCAAGCGTTTTCTTGAAGCGCTGTGCAATGGGGCCAGGGATTGTCCCGTCCTGTATGTCGCACCACCTGGAGATAACAATGGACTTTACTTACCTGCCCCCTCCCAGGCGGCTCAGCCTCTCTCCATTCTACTCACAGATTAATTCTCTCTTCAATAAGGGCAGTATAATTCTCACAATTTTCTTCATCATCCCAGTCTCTCCAAAGAAAATCATAAAAAAACCTACAATAAACCAAATTAGAATGACCATGACTAACAACACTTAGACTGTGCTCAGAAGCTTCTAAAAGATTTCATGTCAAAACTTCATGAACTTAAAGATTTATTCATTTATTTATTCTATAGAAGTACACAGTAGCTGTCTTCAGACACACCAGAAGAGGGCTTCAGATCCATTACAGATGGTTGTGAGCCACCATGTGGTTGCTGGGATTTGAACTCAGGACCTCTGGAAGAGCAGTTCGTGCTCTTAATCACTGAGCCATTTCTCCATCCCAATTCTTAATTTAAAAAGTGAGATTTACTTATTGTGTGCACTCTCTCGTATTCACCACAGTGTGCGCCTGTAACTCAGAACAGCTTGTGGGCGTCTGGACCCTCCTTTCACAATAAGAGTCCTAGGTTATGAATTCAGGTTTGATGGGACTCACCGCCAGACTGAGCACCAAGTACCTTTCTCCACTGAGCCGTCTTCATGACTCCCACCTTCATCTCCTCACACCTTAATTTTTGCAGGGGTGGGAGTTGAACTTAGGGCCTCACACACACCGGTAAGCACTCTGACATTATATTCCCAGCCCAAATCTTCATTTTCTTAAAGAAAATATTTTTAAATAGCCTATGAACGAACCAATAATAAATAAGAGATCAAACTTTAAATATTAAATGGCCTGGATTATATTTCATGTTACTAAAGGTAAGAAAATAGCTGGTTGATGGTGGCACACGCCTTTAGTCCCACACAGGAGGCATAGGCAGGAGAATCTCTGAGTTTGAGGCCATCCTGGTCTACAGAGCAAATTCCAGGCCAGCCAGGGAATTTACAGAAAAATTTACAGAAAAAAAACCTCTTTCTCCAAACAAAGGAGAGAGGGAGGGAGGGAGGGAGGGAGGGAGGGAGGGAGGGAGAGAGAGAGAGAGAGAGAAAGAGAGAGAGAGAGAGAATAGCCAGGTGGTGATGGTGCACACCTTTAGCCCCAGCACTCAGGAGGCAGACACAGGTAGATCTCTGAGCTTGAGGAGTTTAGTCTACAAAGTGAGTTCCAGGACAGCCAGGGGCTATACAGAGAAACCCTGTCTCTAAAAACCAACCAACAACCAAAACAAAACAAAACAAAAAAAAAAAAAAAGAAAAGAAAGAGGAAGACAATTATGTTTTTGAAGTAAGATTATAAAATTCAGGTTTTAAAAATTCATAATGTAGGTTGGAGAGATGGCTCAGTGGTTAAAAGCACCAATTGCTCTTCCAGAGGTCCTGAGTTCAAGTCTCAGCAACCACATGGTGGCTCACAACCATCTGTAATGTGAGATCAAATGCCCTCTTCTGGTGAGTCTGAAGACAGCTACAGTGTACTCACATGCATAAAATAAATCTTTAAAAAATTCATAATTTGAGCTCTGACTTTGTTCAACACAGAAGCAATTAATTTGCAAGACTTGACACAATTTGTATGGGAAAATAACATTAGAAAGGTATAAGCACCCCTTGGATACCGTTCTGTTCACAGACAGCTCTGCTCAAATGTCAGCTTATAACAGCCAAGCACACCATGTACAATGACAGCTAGTGTTTGTAATGCCCTCATATGTTAGAAAACCAAAATCAAACATATTTCAGATGCTCTCTTAGTTACTTATCAACTTGACACCGCCTAGAGTCACTTGAGGAAGGACTATCAGTAGAGGGACTGATGGCCCAGATCAGACTGGCCTGTGGCCATGTCTGTGGGGAATCGGCTCAATTGTTAACTGCTGTAAGGGCCCAGCTCATCGTGGGCTACGGTGAAAGAAAGAAAAGCTAGTTAAGCCGAGCCAGCAGCAGCGCCCCTGCATGGTGTGTGCCTCTAGATTTCTTTCCAGTCCTCACTTTCATGACAGGATGTGTCCATCAAATAAACCCTTTCCTGCCCTAAGCACCTTCTGCTTACAGTGCTTTACCACCACAATAGAAAGGACACCAAGACGGGCCCAACAGGCACAAGTGGGTAAACTGTGTCTGGAATGTGTTCCTTTTTGAGACAGGCTGTCACTAGAGGAGGCTGGCCTTCAGCCTCCTACACAGCCGATGAGCCTCAAAACTCCAGATCCTCCTGCCTCTGCCTCTCCAGTGTTTGCACCACATATGATTATCGCTGTACTTAGCTTCTAGAATTCATTTTTTTATTTTAGATTTACTTATTTGAGTCAGGGTCTCACTATGAAGCCCTGGGTGGCCTGGAACTCATGGCATAGACCAAACTTACAGAAATCCTGTTAGGATTAAAGGAATTCACCACCACATCTGGCTTTATAAAGTACAAGATAAAAACAGGGCAAATTTATGCAATTTGTAACCAACAGAGTTACACATGTATTGTGTTAATTAAGAATGGGTAAATTTAATCCATCAGTCTCAAGTAAATCAATAAATATAAAGTGTTTATACAACCAAAATGTACACATGAAATGAGCTGCCAGATAGTCATTTTACATTTCAGAAGTGAGAGAGCCTTGTTACCTTACAACTTCCAAGGCCAGAGCAATGTCTCGGACATCTGCATCTTGCCCTTCCACAGGATACACTTCCAAGAGAGGTGCACTGTACTCCAGTTCCCCCAGAACCTCATCCACCAAGTCCCTCGGGATGTTTGCAATGTTAGAAGAAAAGGGCTCAGCCACAGAAACTGTCACTTTGAAACAAGATGACAAGTTCTGGCGTGGTTTACATGTCACCTAGGAAAAAATGTCATACAGTACGTAACTACAAATTCACAAAAGCCACCAGGATTTCTCATGTATGAACTAGTCACAATGTTGATTCTTCTAAATTCTTATGACTTTCCTTGCAGCCAATATATTGAATAGACATTAATCTGGATAGACATTAAATACCAACAGTTTTTCAAGCACCTCCTGTTTATTATATTTTATTTTGGGATTTTTCTGGCAGGGTTTTTTCTGTGTAGCCCTGGCTGTTCTGGAACTCACTCTGTAGACCAGGTTGGCTGTGGACTCAGAATTCCATCTGCCTCTGCATCTGGAGTGCTGGGACTAAAAGCACACATCTCAAGTGCCCAGCTTCAAACATCATCTCCTTAAAGGCTTTAAAGTTCATAAAGAGAGTGTGTTGTGTTGGACAGTTTTATGTCTATTTGACAGAAGCTGGATTCATCTGAGAGGAGGGAGCCTCAATTGAGAAAAGGCTTCCATAAGATTAGGCTGTAGGGGGGGCTGGAGGGATGGCTCAGAGGTTAAGAGCACCGACTGCTCTTCCAGAGGTCATGAGTTCAATTCCCAGCAACCACATGGTGGCTCACAACCATCTGTAAAGAGATCTGATGCCCTCTTCTGGAGTATCTGAAGACAGCTACAGTGTACTTGTATATAATAAATGAATAAATCTTAAAAAAAAAAAAAGATTAGGCTGTAGGCAAGCCCATGGGGCATTTTCTCAATTAGGATCGGTGTGGGAGGGCCTAGGTCATAGTGGGTAGGTCCATCCCTGGGCTGATGGTCACGGGTTCTGTAAGAAAGCAGTCTGAGCAAACCGTGGGGAGCAAGCCAGTAAGCAGCACCCCTCCATGGCCTCTGCATCAGCTCCTGCCTCCTGCCCTGCTTGAGTTCCTGCCCTGACTTCCTTCAATGATGGACTACAATGCAAACCAAAGGAACCCTCTCCTCCCGAGTTGCCTTTGGTCAAGGTGTTTCCTCAGAGCCACAGAACCCTAACTAAGACTTGTGTCCTTCTGCATTTCTGTTGTTGTTTTTCTGGTTTTTTGAGACAGGATCTCACTATGTGGCCCTGGCTGGCCTTGAATGCACAGATATTCCCCCACCTCTGCCTCCTGGATGCTGGGTCTAAAGGTGTGCACCACCAGGCCCAGGTTCTTTCCACACTAGTTACTATTTTCTAGTTCCGAGTTACCAGGCTTTTGCATTCCGTTGTACAATATTAATTTTTGTGAGTTTTATGAGTAATTTTTTTTAAAAAGTATGTTTAAAGAAATATTGTTTACATTAAATCATTTGTAAAAGAAAGACCATTCCAAAAGAACATTAAAAAGTTCTGGGGCTGAATAGATTTAGCTTCCTAACTTTGTGGAACTGGTTCTCTCCTTCTGACTTAACTTGGGTTCCCAAGACTGAACAAAGTGTCAGGCTTGTGACATAACTGCTGTTCCCTGCTGAGCCCCCTTGCCCCTCAATCTTATAAATTTCATAAATGTCACCATTAGTACCGTATTAGCTACTTCTTGTTGCTGTGATAAAATCCCACGACCGAGACAGCTTACAGGAGGAGGATTTTATCTGAACTTACAGATTGTTCAAGAGGCATGGCAGTGGAATGAGGAAGCTAAGACAGCACATTTCTAACCATGCACCGGAAGCTGGGGGATCTGGAACTCGGATGAGGATGTAAGCCCTCAAAGCCCATCTCCAGGTCTGTACTCCTTCCAGCAAGGCTCCACCTTCTGGACATTCCATAACCTCTCCAAACAGTGCCATCAGCTGAGGTCCGAGAGTTCAAACGCATGAGCCCATAGGGAGCATTCTCCTTCAAAGCACCGCCACCTTGAAAACAAGCCTTTTACTTTGAATTACAGTCGTGGGTATGTGCTTGTGAGTGCAGGTGCCCTGGGGGTGTTGGAGCCCTCCTAAAGCTGGAGTGGAGGCCATTGCAAGCTGCCTGACATGGGTGCTGGGATTCAAACCTGAGTCCTCTGGAAGAAACAAGTACTGTGTTTCCAAATTCTGTTCTTCAGTGTCTGACTGTGTGGGTAAAATAATGACCCCCACAGATGCTTGGGCCCTAATCTTTGGAACCTGTGACTATGTTGCCATTCTAGACAAACAGCCTTACAGATAAGGTTACACTGGAGGACACACATGAGAGGTTGTTCTGGATGACCCAGCCACCGTCCACACCTGTCCCATGAGTCCCTTAGGAGGGGGCAACCCTTCTGGCCTGAAGAGCTCATGGTGATGCAGTGTCAGCTTGAGGATGGAGGGAAGTGCCACAAGCCAGAGAATGAAGGAAGCTTCTAAAGTCTGGAAAAGGCACAGAAACAGATCCCCATCCCTGCTTCTAGAAAAGTCTGCAGTTCTGCCTGCACCTCACTGTCATCTCCGTTAGTCACACAGCACATTTCTGATCTATAGAGTTAGGAGATCTATAACCTAACACTCTTACTGCACCAACCTTGTGGTCATCTGCTGTGGCAGAAACACAAAAACAGTAAGAGGATTGGGGTGTAACTCAGTAGGAGAGAGGTTGCCCAAAGTGCATGAAGCTCTGTCTGTCTGTCTGTCTGTCTGTCTGTCTGTCTGTCTGTCTGTCTCTCTCTCTCTCTCTCTCTCTCTCTCTCTCTCTCTCTCACACACACACACACACACACACACACACACACACACACATTTCCAGGGAGAGTGACAGACTGGGGTCCATAGGAACACATTCTTGTGACTCTAGAACAGAATGCACCACACGGCAGTTATTTGAGACTTGGCTTCAGTAAGACTTAGGCAGCAGAGCAAGGCAGTGAGCAGGTCTGAGCTTGTCTTTCCACACAGCAGATATATTTTAATTGCTTTCAAGTAGTGTGTGACCAAAACAAGGTTTTTCTTGTGACAAACCAAAACAACATACTTGAAACATCTCTCTAGGTCATCAACATGGCTCAGTGACCAAGGGGCTTGGCAATACGCTAAACTCTGACTTTGAGCCCCAGAACCCATATAGTGGAAGGAGAGAAGCAACTCCTGAAAAGTTGTCCTTGGACCTCCACACACATGCTGCAGTAGACATGTATGTGTGAGTATGCACACACATACAATTTTGTCAATATAAACAAAACAAAATTGAAAAAAAGTCTCTTGGAAGACAGAAGTACCAGTCATGAGTATAATATTGATATTAACTGCTCTGTAAGGATAATGATCTTTAAGGCACTCAAACTTATAACACCAATGTGCCACACTCTCCAGCTTGTGTACTAAGGCATCTGAAGCTTAGGTATGGCTTGTAGGTCAGGCACAGTGAAAAGGTCACATTTGACAACAGTTTTGTCATCTGTTTTATTTCTTCATCTGAAGGACTGTATATAAAATTCAGATAAATAAGATGTAGTAGACCATTTGTAAAAGCCCAACTTATTAGTTTTTCAGGAAGTACATTTTTGTGGGTTTTTTGTTTGTTTGTTTGTTTGGGACGTGTTATCTCTGTGTCATCTGGTTATTCTGGAATTCTCTATGTAGACCAGGCTGCCTTCTAAATGCTTGTCTCTGTCTCACTAGTGCTGGGCTTTCATGCCTGGCAAGAAATACATTCTTGTTATTTTTACAGTATTTGGGCAATAATTACTGTTTAGTGCCAGAGGCAGATCCTATCTCACTGTTAACCATCTCCAGCAAACCTATACCAGTGGTCCTCTTTGTCTCCCTCCACGCTCGCTAGTGTGAGATCTGTACGAGCACCAGATGAACAGAATCACAGCTCTGTCCAACAGGGGCTGCTAATTCATCCAACGAAGTGAGCAGAACTTACCTCCACCAGGATACCAACAAAGGGGATGGAAGCCTCTTCATATTTCTCAAAGAAGAGCTCCGGGTTACTCTTCCAGACTCCCAGCCATCTGTCCGTCACTTTCAGCTTCTCTGACAGGTATTTGCTCATAGCTTCGTCTGCATCTTCTGCCTAATGAGAGACACGACACGGCTGTGCAGATGGCCATGCGAGGCAGCGAGCCTGAGAGGCAGCTCTGAGGGTGAACAGCTGCACAGCAAGCCTGAGATCTGAGTTCAATTCCCAGAACCCCGACAAAGGTGGACAGAGACAAACGAGTGACACCTACCAGCTTTCCCAACCTCCACAGCGTGCTGGGACACCTCTCCCTCCCTACCTCTCTCTTTCCCTCCCTCTCTTGCTTATACACACAACACACAAATAATTTTTTTAATTGGATAAGTCTTTTAAATATATTATAGAAGTTTATAACAAATATTCTTACCTGAAAATATGACCGATATTGTTTTAAACAGTGAAAAATCTGAAAATTTTCATATATTTTAAACTAAAACTGTATTTAATAGTAAGTCAAAAACATGAAAAAATAAAACGAAGAGATTTATCCACTCCCACTATGTCTTCAAGTAGCTATAATTAATCCACTGGGCGGAGGAGTATAACCTTGGAAAGCACAAGAACAGTTTTAAAACCCATAGGAATGTTTGACAAACTTAAATGGCATCGATTCCGTAAAACATTCGGACCCAGGCCTTCCATCCCAACACAGAGGAAGACAATGCAGAAGGACTGGGGTCAGAGGTCAGGATCCAATACAAAGTGAATTCAAGGCCAGCCTGGCTCAAAACCAACCAAACCAAAAATTCAGCACATAGAAATTTTAAATTGCATTCCATTTTATAAAACAAGAAGTGTATTAAACACTCAATAAATATCTGCCCATTGTATTTTTAAATTTAAAGCCAGCTGCTTAAAGGGTAAGTAATCTAAACTATTATGAAATTTATTAGACCATAATCAGTGATAGAATAATTGTTAGCAGACCTGGCCTCCAACCCTCTGATTAAAAATAGATCACTCACGCAGTCCAAGTTTTATGGAGATGATATTTTTAAAATTAAAACTTTCTCCTATCTCTAAGATAAGCAAACCTTACGAGAAACACAAGAAATACGCAGCCATTATAGCGGGGACATCTGTCCCTCCATCTTTCCAGTGACAGAGGCAGGAGGGTCACCATTAGTTGAAGGCTAGACTGGACTATTTAATGAGCTTCAGGCAGCCAGGACTTCATAGTGAGAGACTCAAAAAACAAAAGCAGGGGGTGGGAAGGAAAGAAGGAGGTGGAGGAGGAGGAGGAGAGGGAAGGGGGAAGAAGAGGAGGAAGAAGAGGGAGAGGAGGGTGAAGAGGATAGGAGGAGGAGGAGGAAGAGGAAGAGGAGGAGGAGGAGGAAGAGGAAGAGGAGGAGGAAGAGGAGGAAGAGGAGGAAGAGGAGGAAGAGGAGGAGGAGAAAACAGCGGCAACGATTTAAAACCAGCCCCAATCTGGCAAGAGTGAGCATTGTTGACCTCACCCTGTTTCCTTTCAGTAATTTTTCTGTGTCTATTCACCCATCTGCCTGTCATGTCCACCCCCAGGCTTGCTTGCTTTTTAACCCAGTTATAAGCATGAATGTGCAACTGTGTAGTTTTCCACTGTGTCGTCATGGACGTTCTTTGTGGGTTATTTTTGTTTGAGATAGGATGTTACTGAGTAGCCCAGACTAGCTTCAAACTCAGGGTGATCCTCCTGCCTCAGCTTCCTAAGTGAGATGATTACAGGGATGTGCCACCATGCCTGCTGCATTGTAGTTCTCTATGGCTCAGTCCTTTCTTCCTTTCTCCGGGAGTGCAGGAACTGTGTTATTAAAAGCAGGGCATGTGGGGTTGAGGATTTAGCTCAGTGGTAGAGCACTTGCCTAGCAAGCACAAGGCCCTGGGTTAGGTCCTCAGCTCTGGAAAAACAAAACAAAACAAACAAACAAAAACCCCTCCTGCTATTGACAAAAGCAGGGCATGTGTGCACTATTGGGAATCAAACACCGCACTTTAAGCCCTCTGCCACTTCAGCGAAAACTCCAGCTCTTTCTTTACCGTTGAAACAAGAATCTCACTATTGAGATTGACCTAGGTTGACGTTAAACTCACAATTCTCGGGCTCCAGCCTCCTCCCAAGTACTAGAATGGGCAGGTGGATCTTTGGAGTTCCAGTCTGGTCTACATAGCAAGTTCTAGGACACCCTGTCTTAAGAAAAGGGGTTGGGGTGGCTGGAGAGATGGCTCCATCCAGTGCATCCAGATGGCACTGACTGCTCTTCCAGAGGTCCTGAGTTCAAGTCCCAGCAACCACATGGTGGCTCACAGCCATCTGTAATAAGATCTGATGCCCTCTTCTGGTGTGTCTGAAGACAGCTACAGTGTACTTATACACAATAAATAAATCTTTAAAAGGGGGGGGGGTGTGGAGAGATGGCTCAGTGGTTAAGAGCACTGACTGCTCTTCCAGAGGTCCTGAGTTCAATTCCCAGCAACGACATGATGGCTCACAATCATCTGTAATGGGATCCAATACCCTCTTCTGGTGTGTCTGAGGACAACTATGATGTACTCATATATAAAATAAATCCTTTAAAAAAAAGACGAAACAAGGCATGAGTCACCATGCTCAGCCAATTTTTATAAACATCACAGCAATGAATATACATGTATACAAATTCTTCTGCTATATTTAAAAAAATAGTATTAAAGTGTAGGATATTCGTTGTTTGGTGCTAGCAGGTGCTTTCCATACAGAACCTCTGTCTGCACCGTGACTTGCTGACTGGGAACCATTCTGGGGACACCTTACATCTGTTTTTATTTTATGTGCATCCGTGTATTCGCACCACCTTTGCACCTGATGCCTGGAAGGCTCAGGAGAGGATCTGGGATACCTTGAAACAGGAGTGAAGGATGGATGTGTGTCACCTTGTGGGTTCTGGGGTAGGAAAACTGAGCCCTCTACAAGAGCACCAAATGTTCTTAACCAACAAACTGTCTCCAGCTCCCATTTTTAGATTTCTAGTGTAATCGTAGCTTTATGTTTGAGCCAAAATTGCTACTGCTACCTAATACCATATGAACTCTAAGATGTATTAAAAACGGGGGTGTGTTAACAATGAGACGTGTGGACACTAGGGTGTGTGAACACTGGGGTGTGTGGACACGGAGCTGTGTGTATTGATGTCTGTGAGTGGACAGTAAGATGTATGCCCAGACTGTGATGAACCCTCCATGGCCTTATCTTTTAGGAGATGTCATTTTTAACTGACAATTTTGTATGACAGGCTAGTCAACTCCTCTAGGGCAGGAACTGAGGGATATGGGCAACGACTAAAGTGGCCATTCTGTACTCCTTGAATCCGAGAGACTGTTTTGAAGAGACAGATTTGCTTTCCCCGCCGCTGCGGGAAGGACCCAAACCTCCCGGAGCTGTCCCCTCTGCGGCTTCGCACCTTCGAGCCCTGTAGCACCTGGTCGCAGTACAGAGCCACCTTCTCGCTGCGCCACATGCCCCTCATGGGGGATGCGCAGATCGGCGGCAGGGGCTGCGCCTCCTCCTGGTTCTCAGGCACCGCGGGCACGGGCTCCTTGTCACCTGTCTCGGCTTGAGAGACCGGCGGGAGCTGGAGCCTTCGCCGTGCAGCCTTGCCCTTCACTGGGCGCGGGGAGGCCACCACCGAGCGCACGGGGGACATGAGGCCCTTGGCGGACGCGGAGTCCCGTAGGGAGACTAGGATCGCCTGCTCCACTGGCGAGCTGTCACTCCCGATCGCGGCCTCGGGCTCGGAGGTCGTGGGATCCGACTCCATGTCCGCGCTGCAGCCGTTGGCCGCCTTTCCCTCGCGGGACCGCGCAGCCGGTGCGCGCTCTGCGGGCGGGCACGTGCGCAGGCGGGAAATGGGAGCAGGTGCGGGTGGAGGGCGGGAGCACGCTGAGCGGGGCTGGGCTGTGGGCGGGGTTTTGTCTCCGACTCCGCCCCTTGCTCTTTGGAATCACCTAGTGCTGGAACCCAGGAGCATTTGTAACTGGGACCATTTGGTAACTACCAAAGAAAACTCTGCTGAGAGATGTAGCCACCTGGGGTCACCTTTCCACGTGGATCTCAGTTTAGACTTTCCTTCATATCTTAAACGAATTGCTCATTTTTTTTGTCAAGATATGGTTACGCCAATGGGACAACTTAGTCTGTGGAGCTGCTAAGAATTCTCCATGATGGGTGTTTAACAGTACTGCAACCCTGAACAACACGGATTTCAGCAATGTGAGCAAGCTGCATTTTCCTTTTTTTTTTTTTCCGGAGCTGAGGACCGAACCCAGGGCCTTGCCCTTGCTAGGCCCTGAGCTAAATCTCCAACCCCAAGCTGCATTTTCCTAAAGACGCTCAAGACCTCTGAGAAGCATCAGGACTCCAGTTTGTGGTATCTGAGCCTGAGCGTGCATCAAGCCAGTTGGAATATCGTCTGTTTACTCTAGCTGAACTCCGTGCGGGGGCCCACAGCTTCGGAGCTGAGGTGCCTTGGGAAAACACCTGCCTTCCTTCTCACACACTTGGAAGGACACCGTGTTAAGCTGTGAGTTTATTTCGAAGAAAACATTCCCATTCGTATCGTGTTACTGTGGTGCAGAGAATAATTATGACTTGAACTATTCTGTATTTACACTTCACTCTATTTGTCCGGAGTCTGTGACCTTCTTTAAAGTGATGCCATTATAACCGCCCAAGTCCACCCACCCAAATAAAATCTATTACTGCGCTGTTTTTTCTCCCCTTTTAATTAATGATCTCGTGTGTGTGTGTGTGTGTGTGTGTGTGTGTGTGTGTGTAGGGTCGTGTGTGTGTGTGTGTGTGTGTGTGTGTGTGTGTGTGTGTGTGTAGGGTCTTACTGTGCGGTAGACTGAGCCTCAAGCTTGCAGAGCCCTCCCTAGGCCCTATGATCATAGACACTCACTGCTTACTCTTCTGTTTTTGTGTTGTTTTAAATTGTTCCTTCTTTCTTTAAAAAAAATAATTATTTTATTGTTATTATTTTAGCCCTTAAGTTTAGAGTAATAAGCATTATGTGAGCTAGTTTAAAGTGTTTAAAATCCAAACACAGCACCAGTCTTTGTTTCATAGGAACTCCTAAGTGCCAGGCAGGCATTGTGTAGATGCCAAAGGCAAACAGATAAAAGACAGAAGGCCTCCTGACCCTGGTGAAGTGTATGGATGGGCCAGTTAACAACACCATGTGTAAGGACTATGATTATTGCACACATTTTTTTTATTGTCCTAAGTTGTTTATTGGATATGAATTTTACAAATATTACGTGTATTAGCAGTAACGGTGAAGCTGAAGAGCATTGCCCCTTCTCCAGGCTGCACGGCGAGATCCACCAATAGTGTGGTGGAACTTGTGGCCCTTTCCAAGGCCACGGCTCTTGTGGCCAGCAGATGTCAGCCCACGCATCTCCCTGTGCTTGTGGATTGGTTTGGTGATCCACTGGGTGTCAGGATTTCTTCTGATAGCTTTATGGAATGGATCAATGAGGATAACCTCAAAAAATTTGTATGTGGAATCTTCACCAACCCAGCAGGAATTGAGGACTCTCAAAGCTTCACAATGCGCCCGGCACTCTCTCCTCAGCAACAGACTGAAGGCTTCGGGCAAATTTCAGCCGGTTAACACCATGGTGGACAGGCTTGCCATGTAAGTTGCACCCTTAGGAACTGGGCGCTTGGGGTTGGGGATTTAGCTCAGTGGTAGAGCGCTTGCCTAGCAAGCGCAAGGCCCTGGGTTCGGTCCCCAGCTCCGGAAAAAAAAAAAAAAAAAAAAGAAAAAGGAACTGGGCGCTTGCGACCACCGCAGCGGACACGAATCCTGTAAATGACATAACCTTGCTTAGCCTTGTATCCCAGTCTTCGCGCTTTATCTTGCACACATATTTTAAAACCATGCTGTGCTGGAACTGGAGAGATGGCTCAGCAGTTATGAAGACTCACTGTTCTTCCAGAGGTCCAGGGTTTGATTCCCAGAACTCATATGGTGTCACCTGTTCAGAGAGTCTGAAGCTCTTCTGCCCTCTGTGGGTACTGCACACATGTGCTGCATATACATACACACATGCAGGCAAGACACTCGTGCACATAAAGTAAAATAAATATATATATAAACAAAAATTCCAAAGTGTGGAAGAAAAATAATCTCCTTTTCCCCAGAATAATCAATTTTTAATCTGAGTCTTTTTAAAATTAACTTCTAGGGGTTGGGGATTTGGCTCAGTGGTAGAGCGCTTGACTAGCAAGCACAAGGCCCTGGGTTCGATCCTCAGCTCCGGGAAAAAAAATTTTTTTTTCTAGAGCTGGGGTGGATTGATCCCAGCTCTTGAGAGACAGAGGTAAGAGAATCTCTGAGTTCAGTAGAGGCCACTAAGTGGGACCCTATCTAAAATTGTTTTTTAATTTAATTTAAAGGATTATGATGGCAACTTCAGACTGCCAGGTTATTTATTTCCCCAGAAGTATTAATTTATATTTCCATTACCAGGTAAAAGTCCCAGTGGAACTGAGTTTTGAAAGAGACGTAAGTTGTAGGTAACTAAGTCAGGGGTAAAATAGAGGGGAGAACGGTGTAAAGAATGCAGAGGCACTGCAAGGCAGGGCAGGCAGATCTATATGAGTTCCAGGACAGCCTGGGCAACATAGTGAGTTCCAGGACAGCGGAATTACAAAACGCAACCCCAAGTCATTAGTTGCTCTTACAAGGATTAATGTTTGTTTGTTTTTTTAAAGATTTATTTATTTATTATTTATAAGTACACTGTAGCTGTCTTCAGACACACTAGAAGAGGGCATCAGATCTCATTACAAATGGTTGTGAACCTCTGGAAGAGCAGTCAGTGCTCTTAACTGCTGAGCCATCTCTCCAGCCCCTTACAAAGGATTAAAAACAGTTTTGGCTTACAAAGGAACGTTGTGGGGGATGGGTGTAAGAGTCGGAGGATATGGAGGTGTGCTATAAATCTGTCTTCAGGACGTCACAATGTACTGAGAAAAGATCCAACCACTTCATCAAAAAGAGAAATATTAGGTTATTGATGTATCTATCCCTCCATGCCCCACGCTATCTCGCCAGCAAGAACATGCGGGGACACACGAATCTTTCTGCAGCTAAACGTTTATTGAATCTTAAGGAGAGGGGCCGGGGCGCCGGCATGGCGTGGCTTATATACACCCTAGCGCGGCACATCCACACCTGATTGGTCGCTTACCCATGATCTCATTAGGCACTCCCTGGAGTGGGCAAAGACCTGGCACGAAGGCACTCTTGCACATGTGCACACAGTTAACTTCCTGAAAGGAAGTCGGCTGGCGTGGCGGAGGCCAGCGCCATCTTGTAATGGCGAAAGCTATCCCGGCTTTCCACATGGGGCGCAGTGGAAGCTAGTGCCATCTTGTGGTGGCGAATGTTATTGTGGCTCTCTACATCTCCCCCTTATTGTTTTACTAATATGGGGCTGGTCTAGGTCCCTGTAGTTACGTCCATCTGTTGTGGCTCCTGTCTTAGGTCGTTCCTCTATGTCACAGCCTTATCCGTCGTAGGGTAACCCTATCGCCACCGGGCCCCATGTCTTAGATTGGTCTGTGCATGAGGAAAGTTGCCCGTCTCTGGATACCACAGTGCTGTGTGACAGTAACTGTTAAATGACCTAGGGCGAACTCTATAAAAGAGGTCAGCCAGAAAATGAGTTAGTGGGGAAATCATGATCACCCTATCGCGTGTAATGAGGAAACCTCAGCGATGTAGAAGGGCTGATCAAAGAATCATTGAGTCTCTCTCATCTCAGTGTAATGGATCCACAGATCCATGGGGTGTAAGAGCAGAGAACTCAGATACCAACTAATTTTTGAGGATAGATAACCAAATTTCAGGGGAGGCCCCTTGTTCAATGACCACAAGTGCTTGCATGATAACGACCTTGTCACGTTTCTGTTGAGATCTGAGTTTGCAAACCAACCATAGCACGAACACTAATCCACAGCATAGGGCTGCACCAAACAGAGCCACTCCCGATAAGTAGTGGGTACCTCATCTGGTTCTAGCAACTACTCCAGAAACTTCACCCACTGTGCTTGTCTAACAATAGAATGGGGGGAGGGTAACTCTAGACACTGTAGACACAATGGCTGTAGCAGTAAATGGCTGCTACAATAGCAGCAAAAATAACAAGGTCTTTCCCAGGACAGTTCAGGATCAGCCATTCTTTTCTGGAACAACCAGCAGGCAATGGAACCATGTCTGAGATCTGTACAACCAGGGCAGAGTTCCCCAGTCCACAGCAGCTTCACGCAGGTGGCATTCCTGTGAAGCTACAGACTGCAAAATGACAATACCAGTTAAGGCAGCAAGAGTCACCAGGGGAATGAGGGGGGCAGCAACGGCTGGAGTCCAGTCTTCTCCAGAAAGCAGCAGTGCACAGAGGGTCAGAGAGCAGGCCACAGTGGGACGGGAACACGCAGTGGTAACGCTGACTGCAGCAACGCCAAAATCTCTGTGATGACAAAAGATGAGGGGGAATCTTCCATCTTCCTCTCAGGGCAGAGGAATGACTCCAGGGACCCGAACCAGGAGAGCTGAATCTTCATGCAACCAGGATCAGCAAGTCTCACCAGCCACTCAGGCAGCTGGCACACTCTTGTAGCATCCTGTAGAAAAAACACAAACATTCCCTCTTCCCCATAAAAATACCTGGACAGGATCATGTCAATATGTGGATCTTTCTATTTCACCTAGTCAGAAGTATGCCTAGTTGTAGAGTGTCATAAACATTCAGAGTGTTCCTTGGCATACAAATTTTAAAATTGAAATAAAAGGAGCATTATTTAGCATACAGGGATAACTCTCCCTTTTTATTTATTAAGATATAAACTGTCTAGTATCATTGTCCTCCCTCGTTAAGGGGTCCAGGCAATCTAGTTTGAGTTCTTAAATGTCCTATAAAGGAACAGTACTTAGTGTTCTTAACCACTAAGCCATCTCTCTAGCACCTCACAAACTTTATTTACCTAAACATAAGCATTAATTAGAAATGTCAAAACCTGTTATTGTGTCTCTCTACACCTCCATATTTCCCATTTGCTATGAAACATTCAGCCTCCACATCCTGGGGTGCCACTGCTCCCTAGAGCCACTGCAATCCCTCCACCCCTGATGGGCTTGTTCTGTTACTCAGGCTCAAGTCTAAATCCAAGCGCCATGCCCTAGCCTGCCACGCCAGCCTCTAAGCCCCGCTCTCACATGCTTCTGGTGAGCACTATGGGCCTTGACTTTTTATTAGTCACATCCAGCTGAAGGGCTGGGTCAATAATTTTGGCCTTTAATATACCACCCCAACCCTCAAGGAAGAAGCACATACTGAATACTCTGGGGGTAGTAACTGCTCCACTACTAAGTCAAGCTTAATCTTTTATTTTTAGCTTGTATAATACGTTATCATTCAAGTCTTCTGGGGCTGGCATAACCTAGTCCATCAAGGACCAACTTCCCTACATTCCCAGTTGACACGCCTTTGTCTTAAGGAGGGATAAGTAATTATGTCACTCAGTCTCGCTGCTTCCACAGCACTTAGACCGACCCCATCCACTCCCACGTTCCAGAGCCTCATGACCAGGGCTCTTCCTCTGTTTGTTCAAAAGTAAATTCAAGAGTTCAGGTCCTGACTATTCCTGAGTGTTACGGTTTCCTGTACTCTGTCATCGTTAAGTCCCAACTGCATGCCTCACCATGGGTCTTTCTTCTTTCAACTGAAGGTTGAGCTTCAGGATGATAGTTCAATAGTTGGTCACTTCTCCCTGGCTTTCTTTCCCCTCACTGTCCAAGTGCTTTATGTGATACTTGGTGTCTAACTCGTGAGAGTTGTAAGAATCGCAGAGTTGGAGGGGTACAATGGAGGGCTTCCAGCAATGCGTCTTCCTCTGTTGCAATGCGTATTTAGTTTGTCCTCTGTACTGGATTGTTCCCTTTCTGACACTGCTCATCGGTACGTTAAGGAAGACCTTGCTCAGCACAGGGCTGTCACGCTATGGGCTTTCTGTCAGTGCGCAGCTACTAAATTCTGTAGCTCAGTGAGCCTATTTTATGCTATTGTTTGGGGGTGTTAAAGCATCTGCAGGGAGGGAGCCTCCTTGTGGAATCTACAGGTTGTCTCATGACAAACAAATTTCTAAGGTTTTATGTAACAATTGCACTCCATTATCTACCAGAAAAAAGACTTCCGGTCAAGACTTCTTTCTGGCTTACCATGAAGTCAAACCTAGGCTTGTAATCTTTCAAATCTGAGGTGGCTGAGCACACAGCTCGTCTGGATCTTTTTCTCCTTTAAAAGGAGAACATGGAGCAACGACACCGAGTGACAGCTGGCTCAAGGCAAACCGGAAAATAGGTAAGCATTTCTCAGGTCAGAGGCCAGAGATCCACTCAGAATGAGTTTCCTCAACACTTCCTCTTTATCTGAGGAGGAACTAGGGTTCAGGAACAGAGTGGAATCACTTGACATACACAGCGAGGGACAGGAGTGGCTCCAGGGCAACAGAACTGGATCTGGAATTAGGAAGAGGCACCTGAGAGGATGCAAGGACCTGGAAGGTTTGCTCTCCTGTCATCCTAGTGATGACCCTTGGGCTCCCAGATAGGGTGTTGCTATGTAGTGCAGCTGGCCTGGAACATGCGCTATGCACATTAGACCTGCCTCTTGTCTTCCAAGTGCTGGGATCAAAGGTGAGCACTACCGTGCCTGGCCCTAGTTGTGACTTTTAACATGGCTTTAGGTGAGATGGTGGGGCCAGGATGAATGGGTACCGAGGGATCCCATCCCCAGAGGGATTGCTCTATGGGGAAGGGAGGCAGTTAGGGTGCTTTACAGATAAAGGTTGAGTACCCACTCCATGGGCAAGCCACTGATGACAAGTTATCAAGGCACGCAAGTGTCTTTTGTTGACAGAGGCACTAAACATATTATTTTAAAAAAATTACCAAGCAAATGGGAATATATATCACCTATAAGCCTATGCATGACAGACAGAGCTATGGCTCAGCAGGTAAAGGCGCTTGTTAAGCAAATCTGTAAAATTATATATATATATACTGTCTTTTATCCTGCACTGGATCCCGCACCGCGGTGCCCCAACATATCTGGTAGATATCTTCATCTCAGTCAGCAAAGTGTCTCACCTGCTCTGCTCCATCCCATATCATACTGCCGATGGCTTCTCTCTGAGCCTGGCAACAATCTCTCTACCCATCTAGTTCCCAAGGCAGGTTGTCACCATGCCGGAAATATACATCCCAATTCTGTGGTGACTTAGTGTCTCCAGCTGCCACATACTCTCTTAAACTTAAATTGCCATAAACTTAAATCACCACATGAAAGAACACACAACACAGTAACCTCTGATCCAATTGATGATAAAATTGCCCACCTAGACATAAAAGCCCTGTACACATCCATCCCTTAAGAATATTCATAACAACCTGTAAATGTGCAGAGAGGAATCTTTTTTTTTTTTTCGGAGCTGGGGACCGAACCCAGGGCCTTGCGTTTGCTAGGCAAGCGCTCTACCACTGAGCTAAATCCCCAACCCCGCAGAGAGGAATCTTAACATCCGCCTCCATATTCTCTCGACTGCTCTCCCTTCTTGTCTCCTCTCGAACCAGTCTCCTCCTCCCTCTAAAACTTTTCTCCCGCCCATCCTTCCTTCTTGTCCAATGATAGGCCTCGTTCTATCTTGTACCTGCCTTCACCTGGGTAATGACATCATCCCACAGAGTTCTATCCCTGAATTCCACATAAAAGGCACTGTATTATATGCAACACACACACACACACACACACACCCCAATAATAATAAAAAGAAGATACATAAATATGTTATAAATATGTTATGGTAACATTATTAGTATCTTAGGATTTATATTGCTGTGATAAAACACCATGACCAAAAGCAACTGTGGAGAAAAGGGTTTATTTCAGTTTAGAATTCTCAGGTCGCTGAGTGAAATCGGGACAGGAACTCAAGACAGGAACCTGGAGGCAGGAACTGAAGCAGAAGCCGTGAAGGAGTGTTTGATTAGAGGTGCTTCCAGGGGGAGAATGAAAGTTTGTTGCCAGTGTCTGCACCACTGAACAAAACATCTCCCGTCAAACATTAAATGCTTATGGAGGGGTGTGTCCCCGTAAGCCCCCCCCCCTCGTGACATGGTGATGATGGTCTCTATTGTGTGCAGGTCCTCTCTCTACTCTGCATTCAAGGTTGTGACAGCCTTGTCAGGCAGGAAGCCACTCCCAGGCTTCCTCCAGCTCTTACATTCACTCTTCCCCCATTTCATGATGGTTCCTGCACCTTGGGAAGGTGGTATGTATGTCCCACCTATGACTGGGCCTTTAATGGTCATTTATTTACTCTTATCCTCTCCCCAGACAAAGTTTCCCCATGTAGCTCTCACTGTCCTGGAACTTGCTCTGTAGACCAGACTGGCCTGGGACTCTTCCGAGTAATTGGGATTAAAGATGTGCATGTGCCACTACCCCTGGGCCAGACATTTATTCTTACACCAAGTCTTTGCAGTCACCACAGACTGCACGGTCAGAAGGTTCTCTGACCAAAGCTGACGCCAGTGCTGGTCCTTGAACACAAATGTGGTTATTCAGAAAGCCATTTGACAGGCTCTGTAACTTCTTGTTTTGGTTTGTTTTTCAAGACGGGGTTTCTCTGTGTAACAGGAGCCCTGGCTGCCTTGGACTCACTTTGTAGACCAGGCTGGCCTCAAGCTCACAGAGATCTGCCTCCCTCTACCTCCCGAGTGCTGGGATTCAAGGGGTGCACCACCATGCCCAGCTGCTCAACGTTCTTAGTGGTAAAACCTACAGAGTGAAGCATGGTAAGCACTGTGGAGAATGGCAAATCCTGGAGGATGGTGGGGAAAGCTGGATGGCAGATATCTGGGGGGAAGACTCATCCCTAAGAAGACATTTTCATAAAGATTCAGAGAATGACAACAGGAAAATCTTGGGCTTTGGTTACCGCAAATATGAGGGGATTATTTTCCATCAGCAAGTCATCTGTAGGCACAAAAAACCACGAGGACATAAGGAACATAAAGTTTAGGGGCTTTAACATTAATATATTATTTTTAATATATTATTTACATTAAATTAAGTTATTAATATACCAAATATATTAATATATTTATTTTAACCTCCGCTATATGATAAAGCTTTTTTTTGCACCAGGATCTCAGGTAACCCAGGCTATCCCCAACTCCTTATGTAGCTGAGAATGACTTTGCATTTCTGAATCTCC
The DNA here is from genome assembly GCF_021556685.1 of Rattus norvegicus. Taxonomy (NCBI): domain Eukaryota; kingdom Metazoa; phylum Chordata; class Mammalia; order Rodentia; family Muridae; genus Rattus; species Rattus norvegicus. Next base: position 68,138,913 of record NC_141546.1, on the reverse strand, counting down.
ACCTCCGGGGTGCTGAGATAAAATGATCTCCGGGACATTTTATTTGGTGCGGGGCATGGAGCCTCCACCAATCGAGCGACTCACCAAGCCCATGATAAAGTTGCATAAGGCTTATATTTTTCAGAAGACATAACAAGTGCACCTAGAGATTCAGGTATTTTGAAGTTTTGTTTGGTGGAAACTTGCTTTTTATTGTTTTGGAGATGTTACATGACAGAATATTGGGAAACGTGTTGGGATTTATTTTTTGTTTTTTTTTTCGAATACAAACTTTCAAAAACCTTTCCAATTAGCAAAGGATTCCTAAATAGTCTACTTTTCCCCGTACCGGCACATCAAGTTTCTTTCTTGCCCTTAACTCTGCCCAAACTCTATAAACAGATGTTCCTGGACTGTGGGATGCTACGTGTAGCTCCTTCATCTAACCACTGGGCGGCACTGGAGAGCTTTGGGGGCTGGTGCAAGCTCCAATCCCAAAGGGCTGGGCGCAGCCTGAAGCATTCCTGCTCCTCTGACTCAGAAGGCGGTGCAAGCTCAGACTTCTAAGCGCCAGCACTTTAACCTCGGGCTGGCTGTTTTGCTGAGGCTTCAGCCTTCGACGGCGTGTGCTGACCCCTCCATACTTGTTTAGCTTCCTCTTTCAGTTCTTTCCGAGACAAATACAGGTTTTAAATCTCATTCTATATAAACTACATAAAGGGCTCGCCGTACTGTTTGAGGGCACATGACACTAGAGGCAAGAAAGGACATAAACTAAATCTCTGACTACAGCTACCCCAGAGAAAAGCTAGTGGGCCCACGCGGGTCTTCATTGTCTGCAGGTTGCTCGTATTTCTGTCTTGATGGAAAGGGTCTCTAAGGTCGCCAGGTAATAAGTCTCGCATGGAAAAGAGCAGAAATTCCTAATAACTGGGAAAACACTCAGAAAAGTGGGAGAAGCCATCGAAGGAGCAACTGACGTCAACACACTCGCACGCACGCACCCAGACACTCAAGCACGCGCACTAAATATTTGAACACATAGGCAAACATAAGAAAAGGATAGGAAAACGTTAGACGTTATTCGGCTCTAGCCTCTGCAGAGGAGCGGTTGTATCACAGAGAGCACGGCTGTGGAAAGGAACTTCGTATTTCACCATCTATAATTCTATATTGCGGAACTGCTCTAGAGTAAAACTTTTGTTCAGCTCGTTTTTGTTTTGTTTTTCATTTTGAAACACGGTCTTGCTAGATTATCCGGTTTTCCTCAAAGCCAAAATCCTCCTGCCTCACAGTCCTCCGAGGGCTGGGATCTGGGGTGCGTGCTGCCATGCCTGTCCCCCGGGGATCGTTCTCTTGTTTCATCTTCTTACCCTGGTAAAAATATCAGAAAATGAATGTTCATCACTCTACGATGTGTAATTATGGCATTTAAAGACGTTTTGGAGCAGCGGGAGACAGGCTTAGTGATAAGAGCATTTTCTGACCATAGAAGATCCCTGTTCAATACCCAGCACCCACGTGGGGCCACTAGCACCCAAGTGTCTGTAACTCCAGATCCAGAGGATCTGCCCTCTTCCGGTCTCTGAGTCTGCACTGACACGGACAAACCTACACTCAGACACACACAAACACAAACACACACAGCAACACACATACATAAATTTATTTTTTTAAATCTTTAAATAAAAAGCATTGGCAGGCAGAACGCTGTATATGTGATAAATAAATATTTTTTAAAAATGAAAAAGTAAAAAGGGTTATAAATCAGGTTACAGAACCTGCCTACCTGTTGAAAGCCCCAGGTTCATTCACACAGCACAGGGGAGGGGGGATCAAATTGTAGCACTTTGTCTCAGTGTTGAAGCCTATTGAATTGTGTGGAAAGGGAAGAGAGTCATTGCACTGGAGGAAGTGAAGTGTTTCCCGGAGGGAAAGCCTTAGATAAGTATGCTCTGTTCCTGATGCAGAACCCTAAGCCTGGAATTCCCAGGGAAGAGGCTGCCCAAGAGGACACGATGAGACAAATGCCTTTTGACCGGGAACCAGAGAACATCAGGATGCTTGTCAGTACAGACTCAAGGTTGACTATGTGAACACAGCCCACTGTTAGCTATACTAGCTATGAGAAATGTATTTGTCTTTCTCATATTCAACCAGGAATAGTGGTAGAACCCACTTCATTGGCCGGCCGTGATAATTAAGTGACTTAAAATGTTCAAAGACCTGAGAACCGTGATTGGTCCATAGGTGTGTTCAGACGATGCAGCCTGCTTCCCAGGTCAGTTGCAAAATGGAATTCTTAACTTACCTATCCTCAGTTACATGCACAGAACCACCAAAGACTCAGGCTGTGCCACAGAGAGATCACTTCTACACCACTTCAGGTGGTAATGCAAATCAATTTATTGGACCAGAAATAGAACGAGTCTGCATTAAAATATAAGAATTTGAAAATGATATATTAGAAATGCCCCCTTTCCTTTTCTTTCTTGTTTTCTTTTTCTTTGTCTTTTCTTTCTCTTTCTTTCTTTTCTTTTCCTGTGTGTGTGTGTGTGTGTGTGTGTGTGTGTGTGTGTGTGTGTGTTATGATAAAACACCATGATCAAGACAACTTAAGGAAGAAAGAGTTTATTTTGGCTTGTGGGTCCAGAGGGATAAGAGTATATGAGAGTACAGCAGAGGCATGGCAACCAAGAACTCACATCTTCCACATCTTCCAACTTCAGGGAGAGAGAGAGAGAGAGAGAGAGAGAGAGAGAGAGAGAGAGAGAGAGAGAGAGAGATTGTTCATGTGTGTCTTATATTCTGACCACACCCAAATGATAGCTATATCCTCCATCTTCTCTCCATTCCTGCCCGTCCTGTGCCTTTTCCCAATTGTCTTCTACTCAAACCCACGTAAGAGAGAAAACGTGATCTTTGTCCTTTTGAGTCTGGCTTCTTTGGGTTTATTCCCAGGAACGGTGTAGCGGACTCACAGGGTAGCTCTGTTTTCAGTCTCCTGAGGAACCTCCGTATTCACTAGTGAGTGGCTGGTTGCTCATTCTCACCATCAGTGCCCAAGGGGCCCTTTCCTCTGCATCCTCTCCAGCAGTTGTTATGAGGGCACATTGTGTGTGTGTGTGTGTGTGTGTGTGTGCGTGTGTGTGTACTGTATGTGGTTATTATTTATGTATGTGCATACATGCCTGTGTGCCGCCTGTGCACACGGATGAGCCTGCATGTGGAGGCCAGAGTTCCATATCAGATGTTTTCCTCGGCCTCGCTCCACCTTACGTTTTCAAGTCTCTGCTCGCTAAGCCTGGAGCTTGCCATCTTGCTAGACGAGTGAGAACGCCATGCTCTCTAGAGATCCTCAGCGAGAGTATAAATTTGATGGGCACACACGGGGGGAAAGAGGAGTAGGATCTTCTGAGCGGGCGTGGAGCAGCTCAGAGGTCAGAAAGGGTAGGAGGCAAGCCCCAGGCAGGTCCGTGTATGGGATACAGTTTATCAGGAACAAATTGTGCCGAGCTTCAAATGCTGGTCTGTGGAGACGCAGCTGACACTGAAAGCAGTGAAGGCGTCAGTTTTTGGTTCCAGGGAAGGCCAGGCACCATCCCAACTTTGTCCTTTCCAACCCGCTTCAGGATTGGCTCCAGCCGATTATTAGTTAATGCTCAGATCTTAAGCTTCCTTCAAAACATTAACTTTTCAAGGATGCGAGACAAAATGAAGGACATTTATAAGATAAACTGAAACCTGCCTTGAACTGGCCTTGACTGGAGTTCTCCAGTTCCCCATGACTTCATTCTTGCCTGAGTTAACTGAAGGTGGCTGTCATGCTTTGCAGGCAAAAGCCCAGTGAAACTATCCAGAGGCAAGTCTTTTCAGCATAGCGCCCACAAGGTAAAGACACGACCGCTCTTTCTGTTTCCCTCTCTACTTAGAATGTTCCTTTCCACTTACCGTCTGAGATCAAAGAGATGGCGAGGAGAGATTATATTTATGTCAGACAGTTCATATCTAAAACATAAGTCATGTCCTGTTTCCTCACTGTTAGGTATGACCCCTCCAGCAGCAAGGCCCCAGGAGAAAAGGATGACTCCCCTTGAACAGACTTGTTCAACAAAACCTGCTTTGGGCCTTTAGTCCTTTGGCCCTGCCCACATATGTCGAGAGTCTCAGTCAGGCCTGAGCTACCAGCCTCTCACCTCGCAATAATTCCATCTCTGGGTGAGCCTTCCAAACCTGCAGCCGGCAGGATGACGAGACATATGTGTTCATCTATAAAATGCACAGCTTATCCCTCTATGCATCTACAATGGGTCTGCATCAAAGCTACATCCTGTAGCTGGGTGTGGCGGCCTACGTCTGTCATCCCAGCACTGGGGAAGCAGAGGCCAAAAGATCACAAGCTGGAGGCTGACTGTGGCTACCCAGTGAGATTGCCTCAAGCAAAGCAGATGATGTGCATTCTGAGGAAGAGAGAATTTCAAAGGAAAGAAAGCAGACATACTAATACTAAAAACCTTGGCGTGCTTTCTAAATTAGTTCTCCTTTCGTGAAGTTGATTCTAGGACCCAAAGTCAAAGCACTCACCTCACTCACTTACCAGATACCTGGTTGCCTTACAGGATACACGATAGAAGTCGTGTGTGCGTGTGCGCGAGCGCACGTACGTATGTACATATGTACATGTACATGTACATACATGTGTCTGAACCTTTGTGTGTACATAGGTGTATACGTAGGTGTGGGTTTGCATGCCCAAGTGTGCTCATGCCCACAGCAGCCAGGACTTATGTCTGGGTGTCTGTCTAGATCATTCTCCACCTTACACAGTGAGATAGAATCTCTCACTTGAACCCAGAGCTGGCTGATTCAGCTAGTCTAGCCAGTCAGCTTGCTCCAGGGCATTCTGTCCCTTATTCTCAAATCCTAGGATTAGGGGTGGGCTGCCACACCCACCTGGGATTTACATAATGCTGGGGACCCAAAGACTGGTGCTCACCTGGGTGGTGATGCTTTTACTCTATGAGCTCTCTCTATCTCACTTTAAAAAAAAAAAAAAAGATTGATTTATGTATATGAGTACAGTGTCACTGTCTTCAGACACACCAGAAGAGGGCATCAGATCTCATTCCAGATGGTTGTGAGCCACCATGTGGTTGCTGGGATTTGAACTCAGGACCTCTGGAAGAGCAGTCAGTGCTCTTAACCGCTGAGCCCTCTCTCCAGCCCTCATCCCACATTTTTTCAGTATAGAAACTTACCAGCCCATGAGTCTTTGAAGCTTAAGGCACATCGGGATATGGGTCCTGGCTTCTTACTTTTGGTTCTTTTTTTTTTTTTTTTTCCGGAGCTGGGGACCGAACCCAGGGCCTTGCGCTTCCTAGGTAAGCGCTCTACCACTGAGCTAAATCCCCAGCCCCGGCTTCTTACTTTTGTATCTTTAGTCACGGTGGTTTTGTGCCGAGGCTGCCTTCCCTATAGATTATCAGACAATGTTCAGCAGCAGAGGTCTTATTGAAATATCGGTTTTCTGATTCCACTGTAGATTCACTGTTGTTTCACTTTCTTTCAAGTTCCTGTAGTGGCTGCGTTAGAAGCAGTCTGTGTATTTGACAAATGGTGCTTCGAAGCTCTGAAGTATAAAGCTCAAATATACAGGGACTGAATGACGAGAGAGGTGGAGCATCGTCATGGCCACTGTGGACGCACTCAGCAACCCAGCCTATATGACTTGAACAGCCCTGCTTGTTACATGACAGGGCGAGCACTCACCAGCATTTCCACCTTGCTGGTTCTTGAGATTAAGCATCAGGGCAGTCTTCTCAGTTTGCTACACAGCCAGTTTTCTTCAGATTGTAAGCAAGGCGCGGTGGTAATTCCAGCACTCGGGATGGAGGCAGGAGGATAGGAATTTGAAGCCAGTCTCAGCTACAGGAGACCAAAAAGCCATACTGTTACAGGTGTGAGACAATTACTATGTTAGTCAGCTGTCCTTGGAACAAATACTCCAGATCTCTGCTCTACGAAGATGGAGTTTGTGGTAAGTAGTCAGTCAGCATGTTGTGTATACTTAATTCGCAGGCCGCCCATATCCCGGGACCATCACAGACCACCTGAACTACTTCTGGGAAATCTCTGGTCTTAAGAGGTCAGCTTCTCCAACATAAAAATTCTCCAACATAAAAAGCCTCAGTTCCCTGAAGTCCTTTGCAGCCAAGGACACAGACATGTGAGGCCTTGTTTCAGGAGGCTCGTCAGGAAATCCTCTCTGTTGAAGACATCCATGTTGCAAAGCTGGACAGACACAGACAAGACAGATGTAATCCTCAGACTGAGTCCTTATCTGGGAATCAGCTCTGGGGCTGGCAAGCAGCGTGGATACAGTTAAGTCACCAAGCTGCTAGGCCCGCAGTGCTGAGGTTCCTCTCCAGGCCAGCACTACGGTTTTCAGTGCTGTCCAGACTGTGACCTGAAGCCGTCCTCACAGCAATTTGCGTGAGACTTCCTGCATTTTTTTTTTTTTTTTTGGTTCTTTTTTTCGGAGCTGGGGACCGAACCCAGGGCCTTGTGCTTCCTAGGCAAGCGCTCTACCACTACTTTGTCTTTTATGATTTATTGAGCTACAATTTACCAGCTCCACGTTCACCTGTTCCTCACCCAGGATCCTTCTAACAATCTGAATACATTAAATTCGGGTCAGCTCTATGGAGAGGTTCACAACCATGGAGAGTGAAATGGCATTTGCCTTTGAGTTGTTTCATGGCTTCTTTTGTTATTGTCGCTGTGAGACATTTGTTAGCTTTTCTTACTTTGCTTTTACCTCTTGGGTACACTTTTTATGTGTATATAATTTTTATTTTTTAGAGCATGGTATTAGGTAGCCTAGGCTGGTCCATATAGTTGAGGTAGCCCAGACTGGTCTTGAATTTTCCATCTAGGTGAGGGTGATCTTGAGCTCCTGTCCCTGCCTCCTGAGTCCTGAGGTTACAGGCATGTGCCAACATTGCAAGTTTTTGGTTTTTTTTAATTCGGTAATAGGGGTCAAGCCTAGGGCTTTGCATGTGCTGGTAAAGTGTCCTACCAACTAAGATACATCCCAGCCCACGAGCCCGCACGCGCACGCGCACATGTGTGTGTGTGTGTGTGTGTGTGTGTGTGTGTGTGTGTGGGTGTGTTGGGTATCAGGGCACAAACTTGTAATCTCAAAACGTGGGAGGTTGAGGCAGAAGGATCACTGCCATGTTAAGGCTAGCCTGGTCTACTTCGGACAGTAGACCCTGTCTCAAAACAAAACAAAACAAAACAAAAAACTATCATAAAAATTGTTAAAGTCAACATTGAAGTGAATTTGCTTTTAAGGGCTCCCCATACCTCAGTCCTTGGAGACTATTCCGGCCCTTGTCACTGTGATGTAATCTCAGAAGAGTGTTGGGGTAAAGCCTGCCTCTCTATCAGTGTTACAATCCTGGGCGTTCAACGGACGTGTTTTGCTTATCACTAAAAGAGAAACTGAAGACCCAGAGATGCTCAGAGCAATTCAGGCCTTTTATTAAAAATTGACAGACCCAGCAAAGCAGCAGGATCCCTCCTCCAATAGGAGAATGTGGTATCTGAAAGGTATCAGATTGAGTCAGAAATGACCCACGCGGTCGCCGTGTTGTTTTCTGGTCTCTGTTTAATTTACAACACAAGGGGGCTTTAAACAGTGAGTGGGTTTGCCTAAGAATCTTGCCTACAAATGGACTAGGTTGAGTTCAAGACCCAATAAGATAGGATAGGATTATTTTAGATAAATTTAATCACGCTTTTAGAAATTCAAAACCCACCCACATTCCCCGATCATAGTGATATCCCAGTGAACAAAAGCCCAGAATGGAGGGAACTCTTTTTGGAGATTCCTTCTAACCAGAGAGTAAACACAGCGGGACAATGGGGGACCATAGTGGTGTTTTACAGGCATGGGCTAGATTCTGCCTGAGCTCTGTATCAGCACACTTACTGTCAACCGTTTGAATTTAAAGCTGTGTTACAGGGGTGGGGCGGAGCCTCCGTTTATCTTCATTTGGAGGAAGAAACAAATGTCACTTTTCTCATTTTAGAGTTTCTTTTGGATTTTAAGGACTCCCTGGCTTCTGAGGATCCTGAGGTCAGACAAGCTTGTTCTGCCTTCACTGTGCAGTTACAGTAACTAAGCGGGTGGGGGTTGGGGAGTTTGAAAGATAGGATAGAGCCAGTTGCCTTCGGCATCCAGCTGTGAAAATACACTATCAGTTAAATCCTGCTCAACAGCTGCTGTAGAACTGCCTGCTTCCTCCGGTCCCCTCCCTCTCCTCCCCTTCCTCCCCTCCCTCTCCTCCCCTTCCTCCCCTCCCTCTCCTCCCCTTCCTCCCCTCCCTCTCCTCCCCTTCCTCCCCTCCCTCCCCTCCCCTTCCTCCCCTCTCTCCCCTCCCCTGCCCTCCCACTCCTCTTTGCTCCTTCCCTTCCTTTCTTCCTTCTTTCCTTCCTTCTTTCCTTCCTTCCTTCCTTCCTTTCTTTCTTTCTTTCTTTCTTTCTTCCTTCCTCTCTCCCTTTCTTTTTCCCTCCCTCACTCCCGTCTTCCTTCCTTCCTTTCTTTCTTTCTTTCTTTCTTTCTTTCTTTCTTTCTTTCTTAAACAAGTAGCTCAGGTTGGTCTGTAGCACAGGTTGGCCTGTTTAACTTCTGGATGTCAGCATTTACAAACTACAGTAGGCCTCCCTTTAGGTTTCACAAATTATTTCAGTTCTTCATTTTCAAAAGCTTACAGTGAAATAAACTTATGAATGTTCTTGGTTTTCAAATTGTGAATTCATAATAGTTTCAAGAGCTTACATTTTTCAATACGCAACTATGTCTTTTTTTTTTTTAATGAAAACATTCCCAAGGAACACTGTGGGGGTTTGTTTGTTTGTTTGGTTGGTTTTTGTTTTTGTTGTTGTTGTTGCTGCTGTTTTTAAGAACTTTGGAAATATTTTATTTAAGTCTGTTAAAATTTTGCCCGACAGTAGGAACTGAAACCATTTAACAGTTGCTGTAGATTACAGGCAATAACCACCCCAGGAAGGCCATGCCTCCCAGTTTATTAATGGCTGGGTTCTTCACTATTGTTTGCTGGCAAAGGAGTCATTCATTCACAAAACTGGACCCACCCAACCAAACAGAGACCCTTGGTGGACGTTCAGTTAGATTCTAACCCAAGAAAAATAATTGCCTCATTTCCTCACTGAACTTTGATCAGTACTGTGTGCTGGGTGGCCAAGTGAGAAAGTAGATGGAATTTCAAACAAGGACTTAATGGCATCCTGGGAGCTGCCACCAACCGTCCTTCAACCAAGGAGAAGCATACCAAGGTGGTATGTATCAGACACTGATTTATGAAAGGAAACCAACCACGTTCCCATAGGGTACATCTACTGTCAGTGCTGACCCATATTTTACAGATGATGGTAAGTTACTTGCTTTGACATATCTGGGATATGATGTGGCTCTAATTCTCTTCTATCGAGCTTGTTTGTTTTATGAGAAAGGGGTTCTCTCCACAGCCCAAGCTGGCCTCATCTCACAACCAACAGCCTCCCTTTTGCTGAAATTACAGGAGTGAGTCGCCGGGGCAAGCTCTAGTAACTTCTTCTTTTTATTTTTAAAGGTTTATTTTATTTTATGTGTACACTGTAGCTGTCTTCATGCACACCAGAAGAGGGCATCAGATCCCATTACAGATGGTTGTGAGCCACCATGTGGTTGCTGGGAATTGAACTCAGGACCTCTGGAAGAGCAATCAGTGCTCTTAACCGCTGAGCCATCTCTCCAGCCTCCTCTAGTAACTTCTTGAGTTTGCCAGATGCTGCAGTACAAAGATTAGCAAGAGCCTGCTCCCATGGAAGAAGCAGACAGTGAATCTATTTTTAAAAACTGTTTAAGGGCTGGTAAGATGGCTCAGACAGTAAAGGCACTTACTGCCATTCCTGAATGCCTTGAATCCACAGGACATACATAGTACAGAGAGAGAACTGACTTCCACAGCTGTTCTCTGACTTCCATAGATGCCTGCATATGTCCACACGCATACACACAACACATAAACTAAAATGTAAGAAAGTATAATTAATACATTTTACTTAGAGCCTAGTAGTAGCAATTTATAATCTGAAGCTAGACAATCAACTAAGCTTATGAGTTCTAGACCAGCCTGAGCAAGATAGTAAGACCCTGTCTCAAAAAAATGGAGTAAGGTGCAATTTTTAAGATGTGGTTTTTTTTTTTATTTGAAGGAGATAGAAAAATAACAGATGGGAACTAATTAGACAGGAGAGAAAAGAATTCGTAGGTTAGAAACTTTGACCTTGAGACCTATTCAAAACCTGATCGGAGGACCCGCACATATCCTGCACGGCAGAAGTGTATGGTGTCTAAGAACAGGCAGAAGCCAGCATGACTGCAGCCTCTGAGCCAGAGGAGGCTGGTACGGTTGGAGTCTACAAACCATCTAGGGCAGTGGTTCTAAACCTGGGGGTCATGAGTCATGACCCCGTGTGTTGGGGGGTGTCAAGCGACCCTTTCACAGGGCTCACTCACCCAAAGCCATCCTGCATATCAGATGTTTACATTACAATAACAGCAGGACATTACAGTTATTGAGTAGTAATGAAATAATTTTATGGTTGGGGGGGTCACTACAACTCAAGGAACTGTACTAAAGGGTCGCAGCACTAGGAAGGTTGAGAACCACTGATTTAGGCGTCTCCCCAGCAGTGTTTGACTATGGCTCCCGGTGGCAATGTATTTTATCTCTTAGGTTCTCCAGACGACAAAATGCAGTTCCCAGTCACCTTCAGTCACAGAGTGGATTCAAAGCCAGCCCAGACTACGGGAGACCCCGTCTTAAACAAGTATGTCGTCCTAACATTAACTTGCATAGCTTCCCCCAGCAGACACACCAAGCTCCTACTCGTTACAAATCTACGCATGTTTTCCCTCCTCTGTTTCACCCTCCATTAGACTCCACCTCTGCTTTCTATTTTATAATTTGAATTATTATAGCATTAAAATGGGTCTTGATAGGCAGTTGGGCTAACAAAGAAGGCTTTGTTACTACTGTGAAATCAGAACACATTATTAGGAAAGAAAGGAATTAAGTTGAGGAAGGGAGGAAGTGCAGTAGTGTAGGTCATGTCTAATAGCCACTGTCACTTCAGGTCTGCAGGAGAGAATTAACAAGGCAGTTTTCAGGAGGCACGATTTGCCCTTGAACAGACTAAGCATTTGTGTTGCAACTTGAAGTGGGCAGGGAATTTGTTCCGGGCCAGACACGCACTTGCTCTGTTGTACCTGACATGTCTGTGCAAGGATTTAGCTTCCACTCACAAGCTCATCAGACCCTGGAGAAGCTTGGGGGGAAGTGAAAACACCACTTGTAAATCACTCAAATAAGCTATCTTTTCTTTTTCCATTTTCCTTTTGGACAGGATCTCACTACACAGCCCTGGTCAGCTTCAAAGTCACCATGGGAGTCTTTCTTTCTAAATCTGAAATGCCTGGATAACTTGTTCTAATGAAGCATCTCCCAAACTCTAAGCAAACCTGTAACTAGGCTAGCCTAGAACTCACGACATAGCCCACGCTGGTTTCTTTTCTCAGCTGAGATTAAAGACAGAGTGCTATCTTGGACCATTTCTCAGTATAGTTCACTGACATTGGGTATAATACATATACACACCTTTAGGGCTTTTTGTTTGTTCTTTTCTTTCTTTTTTGAAACAGGTCTCACAATGTACGGCAGGATGGCCTAGAATATGAAATTCCAGATACTTTTGCCCCATGCTCCTGGGTCCTGGGATCACAGGCATAGACCACCACACACAGCAGTTCACATACTTTTGAAGGTAATTTTCATTGGATATAGTTAGTGGACTGAGTTTTCCAACATTTGGAAGATCTCGTTCTCTTATTTTATGACTTCCATTGTTTCTGTTATGTATCTGTTGTCAGTCATGCTATGGCTCTACTGGGGCTGCCTGGGCTTGTTTGATTTCCTCTCCTCTTCCTCCTCCCCCTCCCCCTCTTCCTCCTCTTCCTCCTCCTCTTTATTTATTGAGACAGAGTCTGTCTGTTTAGCCCTGGACTATCCCACTATGTAGACTAAGCTGGCTTTGAACTCACAGAAGTCTGCCTGTACCAACCTCCCGTGTGCTGGGATTAAAGGCCTTTGCTACCATGCTTGGCTTGATGTTAAGGTGTTTTCTTTGTATCTGTTCCACCAATGGTTGACAGTATTTCTTGAATCTGTATCTGAATTTTTTCCCAACGGTTTTGAAAAATCCTTATATTTCCCATCTATCTCCCTCGAGTTCTCTGTTTATAAATACAGTTCCACATGGTAGCCCGGACCAGTCTTGAGCTCACAGCAACCCTCCTGGTAATGCCTCTCCGGTACTGGTGTGATAGCCGTGAGTTACAGCCACCCCTCTCTCTGGTCATGATGCACTGTACCTCACTGCTTAGGTTCATGTAATTGGGAGCCACTGGTGACGATGAGAGGGCAGGAAAAGGTGGAAGGAAGAGACTTCTCAATTTTCTGGATCAACTTGAAATGATACCTCCGGCTGTCACTGCCTTGGCTGCAGCTGTGTCCCTCTTCTATGGGGTGCAAGCCGGCTGAAGTAGCAGGTCCCTGCTGTGCCCAGGTATCTGCATGCTAGAAACTCCATCCTCCTGGACAGGCCAACGCCTGTGTTGTTGGTCACACTGTTGCAGGGATAGAGAAGTTGTTCAGTTTCCCTGTCATTCAGTGAACCACTTAGTTGTTTTACAATTCCTTTGTAAGTCTTAGAGTCTTTCTGTTTCTGTATTGGGCCTGTTGCTATGCACTTACCAGGGAGAGCATCCTTGCCAGGGTAGAATTACAATGTTGCTTAGTACTGAAAGGAGGTCTCTCTCCTTTGCAACACAGGGTCTCATATAGCTCAGGCTAGCCCCTAACTTACTACATGGCCAAGGATGACCTTGTACTTCTGATCCTCCTGTCTATACCCTCTGTATGCTAGGGTTACAGCATGGACCTCTGTACCACCACACAAGTTTGGAGAGCACTCTCCCAACTGAGCTAACATCCCTAGCCCCGAGTATTCACTTTGACTCCTGGGCTTGGTGTGGATTGATTTAATTCCTACTATAAACCTTGGACGTCTCAAGTCAGGGCTTGCCAAGGAAATAAGTACATCGGTGGGTAGGGGAAGGAAATGTCATTGTTAGGAGTCCATGCTACACATTTAACACAATGGAATGCTTAAAAAAGAAAGCCTTAAGAATCTATAAAAATAAGCTCATTTCCTCTGAAATCCCTCAAATCATTACTTCCTCTATAAAAAAATTCAGCCAATGTATATTTAGAAAATAGGATTATTCAATTGTGCCCTATAAAGAAACAAATTTAGGAAAAAACAAATATGACCAAAAGACAAAGTATGAAGTTCTCAGCAAATTAATATGTTGTATATTAAAGTTTTGATTTAACTTTTAAAATTAAAAAATTTAAATTAATAGTAATGAATTAAACCTGTGAGGTACCTGCTATGTGTTATGATACATACAAAAATGATAAGGGGAGATGTATATGATGGCACGCCCCTGGAATCCCAGCATTTGGGAAGTTCAGGCAGCCCTCTCCTTAGCCCCTGCCCACTGCTCTGCCCCCCCCAAGGTATAGTCTCACACTATATAGATCATTTTTCACTGTAACCTACAGAATATCTAGCTGGGACGGGAGCAGGGAGGGATAGATCAGTCAGTAAAGTAGTAATGTGCTTGTGTTATGTCCACAAGGCTCTGTGGATCTGTGTTCAATCCCCATAATGCACAAGAAAAAGAAGAAGAAGAAGACAAAGAAGAGGAAGAGGAAGAGGAGGAAGAGGAGAAAGAGGAAGAAAGGAGGAAGGAAGAAGGAAGAAAGGAGGAATAATAATAATAATAATAGGGGGCTGGGGATTTAGCTCAGTGGTAGAGCGCTTGCCTAGCAAGCACAAGGCCCTGGGTTCGGTCCCCAGCTCCGAAAAAAAAAAAAAGAAAAAAAAATAATAATAAGAAACAGTAGCAGCAGGACTTGGTAGCATGCTCTTTTAATCCCAGCACTGGGAAGAATTCCTGAGGTTTGCTTGGAGAATTCTAGGCCAGTCTCTGAACCTGTCTTAAATCAATGGACTCCACATGGAGCATGCACACACAACACACACAATATAACACACACACACACACACACACACACACACACACACACACACACTCACCAAACTTCCACCTCCCTCCTCCCAAAAAACCAAACACCACATACATGCATGAACACACAACAAGAGATAAAACACTGGAATGGGGGTGCATATCTAGAAAGAAGACAGTCCAGGGATAAAGCCACTCATCATGTAAGTTCAATTTCACTACCGTCTATATGATACCTATTGCTTGTCGTATGCTGGAATCAGAAGAAAGGTTTAAATTTTGGTTACTAGTGATAGGACATTGGTTTTCTACCTCTTCCCTCTGGTGCCCCTGGCTTGTGCTAGCTTGGATTTATCGCTGGATTATCGCTGGGTTTATTCTGGGATAAGCTAAACATGGAGCAGAAGCAATGGGAAAATGCTTAAACAACAACAAAATCAACCAAATAATAAAAGGCATTAATAATGATGGATACCTCACTATCAAGGAAAGGTAGAAAATGGACCTACGCGAACACTGTTGTTAGAATGGAATTAGAAGTGTCGATGTGAGCCTGTAGGTTTGACATATAGATAATATATGCATAGATGATAGATAGATAGATGATAGATAGATAGATAGATAGATAGATAGATAGATAGATAGATAGATAGATAGATGATGGATGGGTGGGTGGATGGAGTAATGGAAGTATAACTACATTTCCTAAGTCTGGGGGCAGAACAGCATCTTCCCCAAACATCCAGCACACATCCAGACAATGGCTTCTAAATGTCACCTTCCGCTAAGAGGAATTGGGACTTCTTATAAAACTGTCTGACTCCAGACTTGCTGCAGGGAGGGAACAAGATAAGGCTGGAATGTTTTATTGTGCTTAAAAGGAAGGAACTGCTGAAAAGATGATGTGGGGTGGGGTGGGGTGGGAAGAAGGCTCAGTAGATAAAGAGTTTGACGTGCAGGGGGATGTGTAGACCCCCAGCACCCACATAGCAGCCTGTCTACAATCCCCGTGCAGAATAGCGGAGGCAGGATCCCTAGAGCAAGCTGACTAACCAGACTGTCCAAGTTTGTGAGCTCTGGATTCCATGAGGGGCTATTTCTCAGTACATAAAGTGGAGAAGGATTGAGGATGATACCTAACGTCAACTCTGGCCTCTACACACAAATTCATTCCTGTGCCCATACACGTGCAAACGCAAGACCCTTCACAAACTCAAAATTAAATAAAGATGGAGACGTGTCAAAGAAACACCACCAAAACCCCCGGGGTTCTGGTACAGCTTTATATAGTGCCAAAGCATCACTTTACACAATATTTAAAGAGAGGGAGAAGTCATGACTGTCTGGTGGAGAAGTTTGTATGACATCACCCAAGTCAATGATCAGAGTCCCACGGATTAGATTAAAACTCTCTGCTGCCAGTAAGGGTGGATTGAGAACAGAACAAGACACACCACACCAAAAAAAAAAAAAGGAAAGAAAGGAAGGGAGGGAGGATAAAAGAACAAAGGAAAATAAAAAAGAGAGGGAAAAGGAAGAAATAGATTAAATGAAAACAACAAAAGACCAGGTGCAGCTATCACATGATTTTAATCCCAGCTCTTTCGAGATGAGGCAGGCAGATCTCTGAGTTCAAGGACAGCCTGGTGAGTTCCAGAACAGCCAGGACTACATATCCATACAGAGATCTGTCTCAGAAAACCAAACTAGTGTTTGCAAAGGAAAGAGGAGGACAAATAATTATTTAATTTGGTTAAAAAAAGGGCAGTCTTGGCAGGTTTAACAGGGAGCATTGGCAATCAGCTATACCAAGCGTGTATTTAAATCCTTATCTCACTGAGGAGGGGTCATCTAGTCCTCTTCTTAGGGCTTCAGGTTTCCTCCATTTTCTGGCTTCAGGCTGGTTTACTTTTGGTTGTAAAAGAGGTTTTTTTTTTATAAATTTAATTTTTTTAAGATTTTATTTTATTGTATAGGAGTACACTGTAGCTGCCTTCAGACACACCAGAAGAGGGCATCAGATCTCATTATAGATAGTTGTGAGCCACCATGTGGTTGCTGGGATTTGAACTCAGGACCTCAGGAAGAGCAGTTGGTGCTCTTAACCACTGAGCCATCTCTCCAGCCCCCTGGGATTTTTTTTCCTTATGGGGAAGTCCTTGTCTGGTAGAGGAAGCACCTGCTGTCTGTCTACATCAAAAGAGTATTATCAACCACCAAAAAAAAAAAGCCATTTATTAGAGGGGACAATTGACTATCAGCTCTGCTATTTGTGCCAGTGTATGTCACCACACTGGTATTTATGTCTTAGAATGTGGGCTCCGGGCTGCCCATATCAGAGGATGTTCTCAGTTTGGAGCGTGCTGTTTTTACCAGAGGAAGCTAACATAGACGGGCATATGTCTCAAATGGTGCATATGGAACAGCTGGTTGCAAACAGCCCTTTCATACCTTTTACTCCCGCCTACCTTGCCCTTTAAAAAGTAATGTTTACTTTACTTGCTCTCTAAGGATGAGGTTTTACCTGTGTGTTTGTGTATACACCTCATTCCTAGTTAGGCCCCCTGGATTGGAGTTACAGAGGGTTGTGAGTCTCCACGTAGGTGCTGGGAATCAAACACAAGAGTAACGTGTTATAAATCACTAAGCCACCTCTTCAGCCCCATAGCTTCCTCAGTATGGCTTCTAGGGTGAAGCTGGGACTAGGTGGCTGAGACAAGAGGCTGGCTACAAGTTCAAAACAGGCCCTGACTACACAGTGAATTCCAGGCTAGCCTGGGTGGCAGACTGAAACTCTGTGTCTAAAACAAAACGAAAACAACCAAAAAAAAAAAAAAAACCAAAAAACAACAACAACAACAACAACAAAAAAAACCCAAGCACAGAGAAAACACAAGCAAGATAGGTCATTGGGTAGGGGCACTTGCTTTCAGATCTGATAGCCCGAATTTCATCCCTGGGACCCATGTGGTAGAAGGAAAAACTGGCTCCTAGAGCCATTCTCTGACTTATGTGTGCTCTGTGCTGTGGCTGGCATTGCTTCCCCCCCCTCCCCCCTCCCCCCCTCCCCCCCCCCCCCCCCCCCCGGAGCTGGGGACCGAACCCAGGGCCTTGCGCTTCCTAGGCAAGCGCTCTACCACTGAGCTAAATCCCCAACCCCTGGCATTGCTTAACAAATGATCACACTGTCTATCCTGGCAAGACTCGGATCTTCCTAAAGCTAACGTGAGGAACAGAGATGCGTGCCAAGCCATCAGCAGTGAACCCGGCCACGCTCTCCAGGGGAAGCCAGGGAGGACAGCATTGGCTAGGCTTGCTTGCTTGCTGTGAGAACTGACTACTTCACACAGGCCTGTGCTTATGGCCTGGGAGGAAGCTCCTCCGCTGTCTGCCCCCAGATAAGGACATTCCTAGGCCAGCTCTCAGAATCTCTCAACAAAGAGCTTGCTTGAGACTTGTCCAGAAGAAGCTTCGTCTGAGTAGCCAAAAATACTTTTTAAAATGCTTTAACAGAGCAAGCCCAGTGGCTCCAAGCTACTCAGGAAGTTGAGGCAGGAGGATGCAAGTTTGAGGCTACTTTGAGCAAAATAGCAAGACCCTGCCTCAGAAACAAAGGACAAATGAGCAACGACCAACCCACGGGGCAGAGAGACGGTAACTGAATGAGTGCCAAATTGTGAAAATTTAAATACGTGAATTAGCTCTTATGAATGTGAACGCAAGGGGGCTGGCAGAGGTTGTTAAATAAAAGGTGAAGCTTGGAACGTAGATACAAGTAATTTAATTCTTAAAGACCTTGTTTGGGCCAGCAAAGTGGGTCAGTGGGTAAAGGTGCTTGCTGCACAAACCTAGCAACCTAAGTTCCATCCTCAGAACCCTTGTTAAAAAAATGGAAGAGCAAAACCAACTTCACGAACTTGTCCTCTGCCTTCTACACTGTGCAAGCATGAGAGAGCATGCCACGTGTGCAAGAACACACACGCAAACACATCATCACCACCATCATCATCATCATCACCACCATCATCATCACCACCATCACCACCACCACCATCATCACCACCACCATCATCACCACCACCATCATCATCACCACCATCATCACCACCATCACCACCACCACCATCATCACCACCACCATCATCACCACCACCATCATCATCACCACCATCATCATCACCACCATCACCACCACCACCATCATCACCACCACCATCATCATCACCACCATCACCACCACCACCATCATCACCACCACCATCATCATCACCACCACCATCATCAAATAAATTAGCAACTCCAGATATGTATTTATAATACCAACATCTAAGAGGTTGGAAGTAGGATTTGGGGTTCATAGCTGGCCTGGGCTATATCATTGCAGCATCCTGTCTCAAAAAAACAACCCAAAACTACCCTGTCTTCCAAAAATAAAAAAATCAGAACCGTGGCTGCTATTGAGGATACAAAGCTGCAGAGACAGAAGTCAAAATAGCAAACATTTTTATAAAAGAGGCCTGTGGAAGCGGCTCGGATGGTAGTTGCTTCCCTGACACGACTGAAGCCCTGGGTGTGATTCCTGTCATCACATAAACCAGGATTGGCAGCTTACACCTATGACATCAGTACTTGGAAAGATGAAAGGAAGAGAATCCAAAGTTCAAGGTCATCCTTAGCTATCTAAACTTAAGGCAAACCTGGGCTGAAAGAGACCCCGTCTCAAAATAACAAGAGACTATGAACAGATGCTGTGGGGTGATCAGTAGAAAGGGCTTGTGTTTGGCTCTATTCTGGTAAGATGATGAAATACAAAGATAATATTATATGCCTCAGGGATGGTTTAGACAAGGAAGATTTTCACAGTGGCGCTGGATCCTGTCAGTTATTCACAAAGAGACATGGAAGAACAGACAGAATATCAGAAACAAACTGTCCTTTGATGGTGTCGGCAGGACCTAGCTCCCACCTCCCCTTAGATCCCAATAAATCTGTACAAGACCCAAAGCACAGTGTAGAAGACAGAATTTATTACAGAATAATGAATCAATCGCTCTCATGGGCAAGAGGAGACAAAGACTACAGGACCATGGAATCAGAAACACTTCCCAAATGAACGTTGGTAATGGCCAGAGGGACCAACTCTTTCCCATTTCTAAGGATGTTTAATGATTTCTATTCGTTCTTTCCTTGATCGTTCTTGTCAAGGGTCTTTTTTTTTTTTTAATTTCATTGGTGTTTTTATTGAGACAGTTTTGACTTTTGTAGTTAAGATTGCTTTTTAAAGTTAGGAATGGTGGCGCCTGCTTCCTGGGACCAGTATGATGTACAGGAGCTTGTGTGCTGCCCCGATGACCTGGATTCAGTTCCAGGATCTCACAAAGTGCAGGAGAGAAACAAACCCGGAGAGTTGTACCACACACACACACACACACACACACACACACACACACACACACACACACACACTGAGGTTGCAGAGACCAATGCCTTCCACTTTCCCCTCCCCAACACAACACAGCACCACATGGAACCCATGAGGCCTATGGAAACCCACATTTCCGGTTTCTGGCTATTAAGAATAAAGCTGCTCTGAAGTTAGTTGAGCAAGTGTCCTTTCGGTATGGTGGAGAGTCCTTTGGGTATATGGCCGGAAGTGGTATAGCTAGGTCTTGAGGTAGATCTGTTCCCAATTTTCTGTGAAACCACTATATTGATTTCCAAAGCAGCTGTACAAGTTTGCACTCCCGCCAGCAATGGAGGAGTGTTCCCCTTGCTCCATATCCCTGTCAGCATAAGCTGTTGCATGTGTTTTTGACTAGCCATCTTGATAGGTTAAAAGGTGGAATCTCAGAGTCGTTTTTCGATTTGCGTTTCTCTAATGGCTAAGGGCATTTCTTTACGTTCTTCTCGACCCTTTGAAATTCCTCTGTGAAGAATTCCCTGCTTAGCTCTGTACCCCATTTCTCATTGGGTTGTTTGGTTTGTTGATGTCTAGTTTCTAACTCTAACCCTAACCCTAACCCTAACCCTAACCCTAACCCTAACCCTAACCCTACCCCTAACCCTCTGTCAGATGTGGGGTTGGTGAACATCTTTTCCCATTCTGTAGGCTGCCGTTTTGTCCTTTTGTTTTGTTTTGTTTTGTTTTGTTTTGTTTTGTTTTTTCGGAGCTGGGAACTGAACCCAGGACCTTGCGCTTGCTAGGCAAGCGCTCTACCACTGAACTAAATCCCCAACCCCCGTTTTGTCCTTTTGAAGGTGTCCTAAGCCGTACAGAAGTTTTCCAGTTTTCTGAGGTCCTACTTATCAATCGTTGATCAGAGCGCCTGAGCTTTTGGTGTTCTGTTCAGGAAGCTGTCTCCTGTGCAAATCAGTGTGTCTAGGGCTATCCCCCAGATTCTCTTCTGTCACGTTTGGTGCATCTGGCTGTATGCTGAGGTCTTTGATCCACTTGGACGTGAGCTTTGTGCAGGCTGAAAGGATCTATTTGCATTCTTCTACATGCTGAGGTGAGGTAGACCAGCACCATTTGTTGAAGATACTTTCTTTTTTCTGCTGTATAATTTTGGCTTCTTTGTCAAAAAATTAAGTGTTCATGGGTGTGTGGTTTTACTTCTGGGTTTTCAATTCAATTCCATTGATGTGGTTTTATTGCTATGGCTCTATAGTTCAGCTTGAGATCAGGGACAGTGATACCTCTGACAGTTCGTGTTTTGTACAGGGTTGTTTTTGCTATCCTGGGTTCTTTGCTTTTCTCCGTAAAGTTGAGTATTGCTTGTTCAGTGTCTGTTAGGAATTGTGTTGTAATTCTGATGGGAATTGCATTGAATCTGTAGATTGCTTTTGGTAAGTTGGCCATATACTATATTGATCCTACTGATTATATTATTATATTGGTCCTATGGATCCATGAGCATGGGAGATTTTTCCATCTTCTGATAGAATCTCCAACTTCTTTCTTCAAAGATTTGAAGTTCTTAGGCAGGTTTATCAATTGTTCAGTTAGAGTCACCCCAAGATACTCTATATTATTTGTGGTTATATTGAAGGCTGTTGTTTCCCTGATTTTTTTTCTCAGCCTGTTTGTCATTTGTATAAAGGAGGGCTGCTTTTCTTTTTAGTTAATTTTGTATTCAACCACTTCACTCTTCACTGTGTGTGTTTCCCTTCTTTTGGTTTTGTTGGTTTGAAATTACTTATTTCCTGTGTTTTCTTGGGTAGAGTTGGAGTTTTCCTCCTAGTATCTTCTGTAGGGCTGGATTTGTGGATAGATATTGTTTGAATTTGGTTTTGTCATAGAATATCTTATTTTCTCCATCTATGGTGATTGAAAGTTTTGCTGGGTATAGCAGTCCGGGCTGGCATCTGTGCTTTCTTAGAGGGTACAAGACATCTGTCCAGGCCCTTCTGGCTTTTAGAGCCTCTGTTGACAAGTCGGGTATAATTCCGATAGGTCTGCCTTTATGCACGGAGCCATATTGGATTTGGGCCTAGCCGCTTTTTGACTGCATGGTTCAAAGTGACTCTGGGCTGTTTGGCCACAGAGACTCACCCTGAAGATGACTGCCATAAATCTTAAGATTGTTGGATAAAGACTCTCCCATGAATTTACAGCACAGGAGTATAACATTCAAGGGATGCCTCAGCTCGAGCAGATACCAGTTATCTCCTCAGTCAACACCCAGTGTCTCCACCACCTGACCTCATCGCCTGACTTCTTTGCCTCCAGCTATCACTGCCTATACCCTCATCTCCCCCTCCTTCATATTTCACAAAGGTCACTCCCCCTACCTGAAAGCCTTAAAAGCTGCAATGTTCATCCCAATAAATGAGACCTTGACAACAGAACTTTTGCTTGGTCTCCTTCTTCTCTTCACCCCCATTTTGGCCCACAGGTAGAAAGTCTCTTCGGGACCCTGAATAACTGGGTCCCCGCTGGCGGGGACACCTTTATATGTTTCTTGGCCTTCTTCCCTTGCGGCTTTTAATATTCTCTCTTTGTTCTGTACATTTAGTGTTTTGATTATTATGTGCCTTTCTTTTCTGGTCCAATCCATTTGGAGATCTGTAGGCTTCTTGTATGTTCATAGGCATCTCTTTCTTTAGGTTAGGAAAATTTTCTTCTATGGTTTTGTTGAAAAATATTTTCTGGGCTTTTGAGCTGGGATTCTTCTTCTTCTATTCCTATTATTCTTAGGTTTCATCTTTTCATAGTGTCCCAGATTTCCTGAACGTTTTGTTTCAGGAACGTTTTAGATTTAACATTTTCTTTGACCGATATATCAGTTTCTTCTATGGTATCTTCTCCACCTGAGATTCTCTCTTTCATCTCCTGTATTCTGTTGGTGATGTTGGCATCTGCAGTTCCTGTTCACTTGCCTAGATTTTCCATTTCCAGGATTCCCTCAGTTTGTGTTTTCTTTTTTCTTTTCTTTTCTTTCTTTTTTTTTCAGAACTGAGGACCGAACCCAGGGTCTTGTGCTTGCTAGGCAAGCACTCTACCACTGAGCTAAATCCCCAACCCAGTTTGTGTTGTCTTTATTGCTTTTATTTCCATTTTTGGGTCTTGAACAGTCTTATTCATTTCCTTCACCTGTTTGTGTTTTCCTGGATTTCTTTAAGGGATTTATTAATTTCCTCTTTAAGAGCCTCTAGTCTTCATATGATTGAATTTAGGATCATTTTCTTGTGCTTCATTTGTGTTGGAATATTCAGGACTTGCTGTAGTACAGTAGCTGGGCCCTAGTGATGCCACATTGCTTGGCTGTGGTTGATAGTGTTCTTACACTGGCCCTGAGGCATCTGGGTTTAGGGTTAATATAGTTTTTTTTTAATTTTTTAAAACTTTATTTATTTATTTATTATGTATACATCATACAGCTTTCTGCCCTGCATGTATGCCTGCAGGCCAGAAGAGGGCCCCAGACCTGATTATAGATGGTTGTGAGCCACCATGTGGTTGCTGGGAATTGAACTCAGGACCTCTGGAAGAGCAGACAGTGCTCTTAACCTCTGAGCCATCCCTCCAGCCCCCGGGTTAATATAGTTTTAGGAGTTGATTTCTGAGTCTATCTTTGTTGGATGGATGTTTTCCTCTTGGTTTCTGTTTTTCCTCTGGTCCTCTGGCCTGAGCAACCTGGGGCTCTGGTGACCAGAGAGTCTTCAGATCAGTGGTGTGTTTCCACTGGGGATTTTGTGGTCTATATGATCTCTGGAGTTTTGGGTGCCAACATTTCCTCTATGTTCTAAGTGCCTGTGCAACCTTAGGGGTGGGGTGGGGTCTGGGTACCTATTTGATCTTTGGGGTTCTAGTAGAGTGTGGCCTCCAGTAAAGTAGAAACCTTTTGTCACTGAAATTGTAGGCTGGAATACAGAGCCCAGGGGAGGGGTGCAGTTTGGGACTGTTAGGTGTGCTTTAAGGAGTGGCTTCTGAGAAAACAGAAGTCCTAGAATATATATATATATTTTTTTAAAAGAAGGAGTTTGAACACTGGACCAATGGGTGGACAAAGCTTCCTCCAGCAGCCATGAGGTATTAAATAAAAACCTTAATTGCAAATATGAGCTGCTTCCCCATGAATTACTAGTCAAGGATGCAGCAGCAGCTCCCCCACTGTCCGTTTCCCCCAAGTCCGTTGCCACTGTCCTTGTTGTACCTCTGAAGTAGATGGTGAGACTCTTGATGAAGACACAGCAAGCTTTGGGGATAAGACATGCGGAAATCCAGTTTGACCTGACCTGCACACTTACTCTCCACTGATCAGCCTTCCCCGTGCTAGAAGGGGCTGTGTAGGCTGTTAGTGTAGTGACCATCAATGGCCTTACCCAGTGGCAAACCCCGAATGCTATAATACTGACTTACCGAACAAGATGTGTCCACTGGTGCCCTTTAGAATTTGATTCGAGGTCTGCTTTCCAGAGGGGAATTCATGCCTGGTACTGTAAACCTGGTCGTAAGTTCATGACGTGAGAAGTCATAGGCCCTGGGGATGGGTTGGGGGGAAGGAATCTACCACTGGTGTTTTGCCAAATGGACATATTATCAGACTGCCTTCTAAACGTTTATGCCCATACACGTAGATAGGCGCTGCCTTCAACCTTACCCAGAGATACGATTCTGTGCAGTGCTCACCAGTCAATGTGGGGACTAACAACTGGACAAAGTCCTAAGAGAAAGTGAGTGCTGAGGGCCCAGCCTTAAATTGAACTGCTATGTCTTCGCTCCCCAGCACCAGAACCCCACACACCAGGGCTTAGGAAACATTCCTGAAGAAAAGGGTGGAAGGATATAAGAACTGCAGGATGGGAGGGGTGCTGAGGTCATTGCTCCTGTGAACCCATTGTTGCTATGGTTACCGGCAAGACCTGTGCAAGACAGAGCCAACAAGCTCAGTCAACATCTCAGCAGGCCACACTAATTGGGTTAGAGAACAAGATAGAGAGCGTGAAGCTGGGAAGGGGATGTGTTGGAGACACCTGGGGAGTAATGGCAGAGGAAAGTTGGGGATGGATAGGATCCTAATATATTAATGTATGAAAAGGTCAATGAATAAATAAAAGTAGTTTATTTAAAAATTTTAAAGATTAATTAAAACAAAAATTTTGTTTTGGTTTTGGTTTTTGACAAAGGGTTTGGCTGTCCTAGAACTCACTCTCTAGACTGGGCTAGCCTTGAACTCACAGAGATCCACCTCCCTCTGCCTCCCAAGCGCTGGGATTAAAGGGATGCACCACCATTGCCCAGCAAGATTAATCTTTTTTTTTCTCTCTTTTTTCTTTTTTTCGGAGCTGGGGACCGCGCTGGGATTAAAGGAATGCACCACCATTGCCCAGCAGGATTAATCTTTTTTTTAAAGGCATGTGTCTGCATGTGGTTATGTCCACTTGAGCGCAGGTGCCTGCAGGGAAGCATCAGATCCCCGGGAGCTGGAAATATGTATGGCTGTGAGCTTCTGCCCGGCATGGGTGCTAGACACCAAACTCAGGTTCTCTGGAAGAACAGCAAAGGCTCTTAAACACTGAACCACCTCTTTAGCCCCTAAAAAAAGTTGTAAAGGAGCCAGGTGGTGGGACAGAGACAGCTAGATAGCTACAAGCTGAAGGCTAGCCTGGGCTACAGAGCAAGTTTCAGGACAGCCAAGGCCACACAGAGAGACTCTGTCTTGAAAAATCAAAAATCAAACAAACAACAATGTAAAGGTTACCTAATTTTTTAAAAATGTATCTTATGTGCATGTATGTTTTACATGTGTGTATTTATCTGTGCAGTAGTGCCCAAGGAGACCAGAAAAAGGTGTAGGATCCTCTGGAATTGGATGCACACGGATGGTTACAAGACACCACATGAGTGCTGGGAACTGATCCCAGATCCTCTGCAAGAGCAACAAGTGTTCCTGAGCCATCTCTGCAGTCCCCACTTCTGAATTTTTGAGAGCGCTTTTGGTTGTTATCAGTTCACTCCGTTCTCCTCACTCTTCTTTCACTTATTTGGAGGTTTGTTACATCTCCCAATAATTAAAACAAATTTCATTTATTCATTTATCCCTCTCTTTTGTGTGAGCGTGCGTGTGGATATGCAAGTACCTGTGGAAATCAGAGGACAAGTTTCAGGAGTCAGTTCCCTTGGCATGAGGTGGCTCAGGAACACTTGTTGCTCATGTTACAGTGGCTATCACTAGAACTAGGCATTTTGCTCCACCAGAAGTTGCTGAGCTGAACTGTCTCCTGCCTGGGAATCAGCCTCCTACAGCCACAGATGCTGTTGTAGAACTCATTGCTTCCAAGGGCAGCATGTCTCAAACCTTAGTGAATTCAATCCCAAGTCAAATGCTTTCAAATGCATCTCCATGGCTGTATTAAAACAAACTGATGGGCTGGAGAGATGGCTCAGTCGTTAAAAGCACTGGCTGCTCTTCCAAAGGTCCTGAGTTCAATTCCCTGCTAGTACCTGGTGGCTCCCAACCATCTGTAATGGGATCTGGTGTTCTCGTCTAGTGTGCAGGCACACATGTAGGGAGAACACAGTATACATAGTAAATAAATAAATCTTAAAAATAAAAACCTGATTCTGGAAGCATTGGCTCCAGGGATTCAGGGACAATTGGCTTCTACCTTCCACAGACAGTCCAGGACAAGCTGAACTGGGTATATGCATGGTCCTGTTGTTATTCCATGGAAATATCTCCATCATCTTCCCATAAGAAGAGACTCAAAATCTTGGGTTACTACATCCATAACCCTTCTCCTTAATATCATATGACCTGTGGATTAAATTAATCGCTGCCACAAACACACACTGTATTAAGCAGTAGCAGAAAGACATTTTAAAAAGACCATTATTATATAATTTTGTTTGTTTATGGTTTTTTGGAGCAAGGCTCACATATCCCAGGCTAGCTTCAAGCTCATTATATAACTGAGGTGGTACACACACACACACACACACACACACACACACACACACACACTGTCTAATTTCTACAACTTATCATGCTGCTCATGTAGGATAGTTAGTACTCGTTAGCACTCTATTTCCTACACTGTTCCTATATTGTGTTTCTGTCTCCTCGTTCATTCCGCAGCTGCTGAGAGGTTTTTCCTAGAGGTGAAAGCAAACCTTCACTTTTGAAATATCCAGAGTTTTTGTTTTGTTTTGTTCTCTTTCTGGTCTGGTCTGTGTTGAAATATTTCCCATCAAGTTTCAGGGCCTAGAGGAATAGCAGAAGACATAGCAGAGAATGGCTTCAGTTCTGGATACACTCTTTCCTGGCCCAGTGTGTGACATTCATAAGCAATCATCTCCATGACATACTAGTTTCTGATTTGTGTACCATTCTGTGCCAGGAGAATGTGAAGGAGCCAGGTATGAATCTCAAATACCCTCCTCTCACCCTAAACTCTTTTAATGGGCTTCTCAATGGAATTACTTTCCTTTTGGGCACAGAGACTTCAAACCCAGCAGAGCCCAGTGCTACAGAGGTAAAAGCAACGGTTTTGTGAGTGAGTCACTGAGTATAGGAATAAATGCCACTCTCATTACCTTGGTCCCTAAAGTCAGGCACTGAGAGAAATCACGTCAACTCTCAGCTTAGTGATAACTCCACCTCACTGTTCCACAATCCTGTAAGGCCAGCCTACAATGAGGGACATTTACAAGAGGGGAGATAAAGGGACCTTTATATCAGTTTATTGTTCTTTTGAATAGAACGAATTATCTGCACAGAGTGTTATATGCATGACTTTCAGGGCAAGGGGTAAGACATCCAGTAAAGCTGGAGATAGTATTGTTGACAGGAATGTGCTAAGCACTAACGAGTTGTTCTGACCATGACTCACCTCCATCCTTACCACAGTAGGAAATGATTCTGGTCAGCCCCAAGAGCAGGAGCCCTTTCAGACTCAGTCCTGGAGTTGTTCAGTATGGACTAACCATTGATGGCCAGAGCTATTTTCCATCTATTCTTTATTGATTATACAATAGTCCCCAAAAATCAAAACAACACTTCTCATCTGCCCTTCCTTGCATTTTGACTGCACAACTAAGTTACAGCACATGGGCTATGGGCAGTAAACATTTTTCGGTTTACACCATTAAAGGAAAGTTTTGGGGTTTCGCTTCCCCCTTTTGATGTCAGCTGGCTAAAACGGGGACCTGAGAGGGAGAGCTAAAGCAATCACCTTGAACTACAAAATGAAATCCAGAAAAGTAAGCCACACCATGGCTTGAAAATGGCAGACAGGGGCTGGGGATTTAGCTCAGTGGTAGAGCGCTTGCCTAGCAAGCGCAAGGCCCTGGGTTCGGTCCCCAGCTCTGAAAAAAAAAAAGAAAAAAAAGAAAATGGCAGACAACATCATGGCTCCTGATACTCAATGCACCATATAGCCTGCATTTCCTACCGAAATTCACTCATTCATTCAGTGGTTCACAGTTTTGAAACAAGGTCTATGTAACCTCAGCTAGTCTCAAACTTACAATATAACTGAGTCTGACAGTAAACTCCAGCTGCCACACCCTAGAGCTGGAATGACCAACATGCACCCCATCTCCTGCCTGCTGGCCTGCCTTCCTTCCTTCCTTCCTTCCTTCCTCCCTTCCTTCCTTCCTTTTTAAAGATTTATTTATTTCATGTATGTGGGTACACTATCGCTGACTTCAGACACAGGGCATCGGATCCCATTACAGATGGTTGTGAGCTGCCATGTGGTTGCTGGGATTTGAACTCAGGACCTCTGGAAGAGCAGTCAGTGCTCTTAACCGCTGAGCCACCTCTCCAGCCCCTGCTGGTATTTCAATAGGCAAGAAATATACTTTATCCCTCTTTGTGTGTTTGTATGTGTTGCTCAAGCCACCATATTTTCAGTCTAACCTATGAGCTAACTGGGATAGGCATCTGTCAGCAGAAACATAGCATAGCCCTGCAAAGGAGATGTCCACTATGTGGCACTCATATATGATCTCCACCATTATTACTGTAGCTAACTGCTACCTGACATCGGGAAGTATCTGTTAGCACACCGAGGTGGGAGTTTGACTAATTGACAGCCAAGAACACACATATGCTCAATTGGTTTTACAAGGACTCTGCTGGGTGGGATAGAGGACTGAATGATGCTTTCCACCCACCCCAAGCTACATTTGTGCATGTATTTATTCATTTGTTTATCTCATTTGACATAGCACATATATGGAGGTCAGAGGATAGCATGTGTGGCTCCATGATCAAACTCAGGTCATCAGACTTGTGGCAAGTGCTTTTGCCTGCTGACCTCTCTTAGCAGCGTTTGATGAGAGTACAAATATCCTCATGTTCTGAAGCTAACCTAGCAAGTTTGTATGCCGTCAGTTGCTTGCCCGAAATATTTTGGTTGCTAATGTTCTTATTCGTGTTTCCCCAAGTTCCTCATCTTTCAGCCAAACCATTGGGTCACACCTCCTAGTCTCTGATGGTTGTCAAGGGATCCCAAGGAAGCAGGTAGCTATACTTCTGAATAAAGTTCTTCCCAGCAGGAAGGGGAGGGTTTTCCAGGGCCATTCTGGGTACAGCAGTGCTAATATCTAGTACAAAACTATCTGTAACTCGGGTAGAGATCTTCTTCCCCACTTTATGGTACCTATGGGTTTCATGAAGTATGTGGGTGAGGGAGGGGAACCAGTTTGTGGCTGATGAGAGGACCTCGGGGTTTAAGGACCTACATGAAGCCAAACTCTTAATTTCTTCATCCCTCAGTGATGGAATGCTTCTGGTTCCTCCCAACTCCTGGGCACCATTTTGATCAGAGAGAAGAAGGAAAACCCACCCAGCTGCTGATAAGCAACCTCACTAGCTTATCTCTGCGTGTCTACAGTCAAATAGTCCTTATCAGAATCTGCTGTCAAACGGAGAGCTAGTTATCAAAAAAGAGAATAGGCATTTGTTGAAGAGAGAATGTCTTCTTGATAAAATTGGGTCCTTGATAGGATTTGCTGCTTTAGGCTTGGCACAGGCTATAGAGAATTCTAAATTAGCCACACAGACACTAGAGACTGTCACCTCAGTGGGAGCCACTGCCAGCCTTCTTTCATCGTTGGTTTTAACACCAGTGGCTTTATAGGTTGCTCAAGACACATGTTAACCACCACCAAGTATGTTCTGTCTTCTCAAAGGAATTTCCAGGCACAATGAGATATCCTTTTATAGCGAATGCCCCGATACATCTCTATCGCTGGAGTCCAGAAGTCCTGACACAGCAGCACCACGCACACTGGTGAGAGCACAGTGCAGTGCTTCTGCGTGAACAGCATTTGTTCACCGAGATAGGAATAGTATACCCATCTCTCTATCAGGGAGAATAAGCAAGTTCTCAGCTCGTTGCCGTAGGAAACATGTATCTATCAAATACATAGGAGCTTGTGAGAAGACTCAACTTATTGATTTGACCCCTTAAAGAAACAACAGCTGAGCATTATACTGCAATCCCAGCTGAGGCAGGAGAATCTTGAGTTTTGAGATGTCTGGATAGCAAGAACCACAAACAAAAGAGGGACACACACACACACACACACACACACACACACACACACACACACACACAGAGAGAGAGAGAGAGAGAGAGAGAGAGAGACGGAGAGACAGAGACAAAGAGAGAGTTGATAACGGACAGAAATAGTGTGAAGACCTATTTATATGCAGCCCAAGTCAGCCTCTAGTTCAATAAAGACATGACAAGAATTTTTCCTTTCTTGACTCGTATTCCTCAGCTACTTGTATCAACCATTTTCATTTTTTTAATATTTCATTTTAATATTTCATTTTATTTTAAATATTCTGTGTGTGAATGCAAGTACCCACTGAAGCCAGAAGTGTTGGGGCCCCCTGCAGCTAGCCTTACTGGGCAGTTGTGAGTTGCCTGAAGTGGGCACTGGGATTCCAACTCCAGTCTTCCAGGAGAACAGCATGAACAGTGCCTTTACTCAACAGCTGAGTCATCTCTCCAGCTCCCAAGGCAATTAATCTCTTTTTAAATGAAGCACAGTTGGAGTTTATTGTTAAGAGATTTTAGCATAGATTTGAGCAAGGAGGTTAAGGCCGAAAGAGAAGTTGAGAGAAAGACACACCCATGTACGGTGCGCACTTCTGGGCGCGACGTTAGTGGCCACTTCGAAGTACTTGGAGAGCTTGTCGGTTTTTCCAACCCCTCCACAGAATGTTACTGCCAGGCCCATTTTACAGACAAAGAAGTCACATTAAGTGACTAAGGAGCTTGACCAAGTCACACATCAGTAATTAAATGTAAGTGGTTGAGATCCAGACCAACTCTCTCAGCTACCACTTCCTAGTGATACATAAAATATTAAACAGGGAAACCATGCCTTTCCTTACACAGATTGCATGGAGGGAAAGCTGTTGAAAGTATTCGTTGAGAAAAGAGCCAATTGAACCCCTGGACGGTTTTGTAAAGCAGTTAGTTCAGGTAACTTCCCTGTGCTTCAGAGAGATCCTAGTCCTCAGGGCGTGCTAGGCCAGCTGCATCTCCAGCCATCAGGCAAACTGAGATCCCACCCCCCTTTTTTTCTTCTAGTATTTCCCCTGGTCATTTATGAAATTGCACTCCTTTATGCTGCCCCTTTGAGCTCATTGGGAATTCCTTGAAGGGAGCGATCAGATTTCTTTTCCTTTTTATCTTTGGCAATAATGTACAATGGGGGATTGCTCACCATAAAGACAGCAAATTATTCTATTCAAAAGAAATAGTACTAATTATTCGAACTCCGTGTTAGTGAATACCTTCTACCCCCAAGGGCACAGGCTTATTTCAGAGCCCCTGATTGAACAAGTCCTGATACTATTCTTCTAAGAGTTAAACATTCTTTTCCTTGTTTCACAATCAAGGACCTTACTGTCAAAAGGTCAAGTGACTTACCAAAAGTTATAAAGCTAGTCACTGTTGGGGAAAAAAAAAAAACCCAACCATCTAGGAGTTGTCTTTTCTTATTACAGAACAATTCTCTACAAACTGACTTAATTCACGAATATTTTAAAAATATTTAAAAAGTGTATTTGAGGACAAGAAAGCCAATCTTGAATATAAAACAGTCACTTATGTTAACCTTTTTTTAATGAATTATTTTTGAAATCCGATCCCGAAGAGCTTCGAGAACCTTCTTTCTGTGCTATCTTTGTTTTCTGCACATTATTTCAGTAAATAAGGGCTGCATCCTCCCAGGAGAGCTGCAGGGCGGAGGTGAGATAAAGCTGCACACCACTTAACTTGTTTTGGCCTCAGTAAGGAAACGTGGCCGCTCCAGATGTTTCCATGGTCGGAGCACATCGGATCCAGTGGGCAGGCGAGACTGGGCCGAGACTCAAAGGAGGCTTTCTTTTGGCCAATAACAAAGTCCCTGCTTCCGCTGACAAGGGCTTCGTTTTTTAAGAAGGGAAATTGCTGCTACTCGGTTACAGATTAGTTCTTGCTAATGAAGATCCGGGAACTTGAATTTCTAAGTGTGGAAATAGTTCTTTTCTCCCTTATGTCTGTCCCAGAGACTGTCCTGTCCCTCAGGCCTTGTTAATAGGATCAACATCCACGGAACTGAGTTGAAAACCTCAAGCTCATTCCAGAAGCTCCATCTCCCTCACCTTCTGGCGTCGGTCCTTCTCTGTACCTCCTCCTCTCCTGTGTAGGACCTGCCATTGCCCCACTGCCTCTCTGCCTTTATCCCGGATGGCGACAGAACCCCTGGGAGCCTTTCCTGCCTCCACTCTATTTCTGACAATTTTCCTCACCAGTTTAACACAGTTATTTGTATACCTAAAAGCAACCTGTGGCTATCTTTGCCTGTCGATCAGCATAGAATCTCCTCTTCTGAATTGTAATAACCCCCTTCTGCCATTGTTGTTTTATGTTGTTGGTTTTGTTTGATTTTTTTTGACACAGGTAGCCTTGGCTGGCCTGGAACTCAATAGGCAGGTCAGACCAGCCTTGAACGCACAGAGATCCTCCTGTCTCTGCCTTCCTAGTGCTGGGGCTAAAGGCATGTGACACTACTCCTGATGTTTTCTGTTTTTATTAGTAAATATTATTTATACCTAACAGTGGATTTCATTATGACATTTTCATACGTATACATAATATGTTTCACCATATTCATCACCTTACCCTCTTGAGCCCCTCCCCATCTCTTTTTCTTTATTCCTAGACCCCTCCCCCGTTCATGTCTTTTTTTTTTTTCCCCATTAGAGTTGCTCACAGGAGTATGGGTGAGAGGTTATTTACAGGAGAATAGATATTTTGCCATTAGCAAAACTGTTGAAGACAGTCTCTCCCTTCCCTAGCAACCAGTGATCATCTACAGATCCTCATGGATGGGGGTGGTCTCAGGAATCTTCCCTTGCTAACATTAAATGTCTGTGTTTCCTCAAAGAAGGGAGGCTTTTGTTGTTGTTTCCCATAGTCAAACTTAAGTATTTATTTCAAGGCCTTTTCTTTTTCTTTTCTTTTCTTTTCTTTTCTTTTCTTTTCTTTCTTTCTTTCTTTCTTTCTTTTTTTTTTTTTTTTTTGAGAGTATTACACAGCCCAGGCTGGCCTTGAACTTGCTGTACTCTCAGGGAGAGTCTTGAACGCTGGCTCCTCTTGCTTTACTTTCTCCGTGTTGCGATTACCAGGATGTTGCTACACCCAGTTTGTGGGGTAGTGCTGACTGAACCCAGGGCTCTGTGTTTGCCAGGCAAGCACTCTCTCTCTTGCACAGTGTCCACTCCATAGCTTTGAAGGCAAGGTCAAACTTAGGAAGTGGTCAGCTTCTTTGAGGCTTTGAATATAGCCCTGGCGAGCCAAGGACTTTGTGTGTAGACCAGGCTGTCCTCAGACTCACCGAGGCGCACCTGCCTCTGCTTCCTGAATGCTGGAACAAAAGGCTGGCCACCACAGCCAGCTCAGGAACTGTTTTTGGAATGGGGTTTTGCTAGTAGACCAGGCTGACCCTGGAACTTACTATGTAGTAAAGGCTAGCCTCACACTTGAGTCTCAGCCTCCCAGGTACCCAGCTCATGACCTTCTTATTTTGTTCTACTTCCTTGAAAGAAAATCCTCTCCTGTAACTACTTATGTCTTTTTGCCATTCCCCAGACATCTGCAGTCTCTCTAGATTTTTATTTTCTAGTGTCTCTTCCTGTGATATTTCTCTAGAGGGTCTTGCATTTGCCTTCTCCAATGGATAACTTCTAAAGTACTTTCAAATTCCAGCACAAATATGGCTGCTTGGTGAAAGATGTCCCCGTATAATTAATCACGCTAATGGTGTCAACGAACTCCCTGTGGTGGTTTGAATGAAGAATTCCCGTCTTGGCCAATTTTATGTCAACTTGACATAAGCTAGAGTTATCTGAAAGGAGGAAGCCTCAAGTGAGGAAAGGCCTCCATATGATTGGGCTGTAAGGCATTTTCTTAGTTAGTGAGCAATGTAGAATAGCCCAGTCCATTGTGGGGGAGACTCCCGCTGGGCTGGTTGGTGGTCTCCTGGGTTCTATAAGAAACCAGACTAAGCAAGTCACGGGGAGCAAGCCAGTAAGCAGCACCCCTCCATGGCTTCTGTATCAGCTCCTGCCTCCAGGTTCCTGCCCTGTCTGAGCTCCTGCCCTGACTTCCTTCCGTGATGAACAGAGATGTGGAATCACAAGCCGAGTAAACCCTTTGCTCCCCAAGTTGCTTTGGTCATGGTGTTTCATCACAGCGATAATAACCCTAAGACAGCCTTCTAGGATCAGGTATTTGAACACTCAGTTCAAGGTTGGTAGAGCTGTTTAGGGAGGTTCATGTGGCTCACTCAGCCTTGCTGGAGGAAGTGCATCACCTGGGGTGAGCTTTGAGATTACATCATCTTCATTACCTGGGGTGAGCTTTGAGATCACATCATCTTTCACCACTTCCGGTTCATTCTTTCTTCTTAGTGCTAGTAGCTAAAGATGTGCGCTCTCAGTCTCCTAATCCGGATAGCCTCTTGCTGCTATCCTCCCCCACCATAAGGGACTCTCTCTTCTCCCTCTGCAACTGTAAGCTCAAGTAAACTCTGCGTTATAAGTTGTTTTGCTCAAGGTCACAGTAACATAAAAGTAACTAATTCTTCTCCTCCCTCACTGCTCCCCCAAGTTGCCCACAAACTTAATTAAGATCCTCCTGCCTGGGCTGGAGAGATGGCTCAGTGGTTAAGAGCACGGACTGCTCTTCCAGAGGTCCTGAGTTCAAATCCCAGCAACCACATGGTGGCTCACAACCATCTGTAAATGAGATCTGATGCCCTCTTCTGGTGTGTGAAGACAGCTACAGTGTACTTATATGCATAAAATAAATAAATAAATCTTAAAAAAAAAAAAAAGATCCTCCTGCCTCAGTCTCTTCAACACCGAGATTTCTTTTTTTTTTTTTTTTCTTTTTTTCAGAGCTGGGGACCGAACCCAGGGCCTTGCGCTCGCTAGGCAAGCGCTCTACCACTGAGCTAAATCCCCAACCCCAACTCCAAGATTTCTATGTTGTTCTTGGTGCTCCATGTTTCCCAATCGGATGAAACCATGTGACTTCTGGTCAAAGAGCTAATTCCAACCCTCCTGAGCCAGTATATGACCCAACTCTGTCTTCTGTTGGCAACCAGGAATGGCTTGTGATGAAATGGCCTAAACATACCACGTTTCTGGAATGGCTTTGAAGAGTTCTCTGAACCTGCACTAGACGAACTTGTGTGGCTTAAGTCACTTTGGACTTTATCTGCTATGGGGTGTGTGTGTGTGTGTGTGTGTGACCTTAATGAGCCTAACTCCATTTCTAATGGATTGTCTCCCACAAAATAACTAGAAATTTCAGACGCTATGTATTATTTTGCATCTAACACAATGCTATGCTCGAGCTGAAGGTGCTGAAAATCAAACTTAATTAGTTGCCAGCTGTTGTCCTTCCGGTGGTCCATACTTCAGTGACTGTCACCCACTCACCAGCCACTCCCACCAGAAGCTAGAGATACTTTGCTTATTGTTCTCTTAGTTTAGAAGAAGCACCCAGGACGTACTTGTACCCCCCATCTTGAGTTTGTCATGCTTCTTACATTTGGATTCTCTCCCCTCAAAATAACTTGGGGGGGCAGGAGAGATGGCTCAGTGGTTATGAGCACTGACTGCTCTTGCAGAGAACCCGGGTTTCAAGTTCCAGCACCCACATGGCAGCTCACAGTTCTCTGGGGCATCTGACACTCTCTTCTGGTCTCTTTGGAAATCAGGCACATATGTAGTACACAGATAGACATGAAGGCAAACTACCCATACACATAACAATAAAAATAAATGAATCTTTAAAAACATTTTTGTTCAGTAATGGGGATTAAACCCAGGACCTGTGCATACTAGGCAGGTACTGAGCTCCATCCCAGCGTTCTTTTTTTTTTTATAATTAAAAAAAATTACACTTATTTATTTTGTATGCATGTAAGGGCACACAAGTGTCATGGTGCTTCTGTGGAGTTATAAGACAGCTTTGAGGGTCAGGTCTCTTCTTGTGAGCTCCAGGATCTGAACTTAGGTTGTCAGGCTTGGCAGCATGTGCCCTTACCTACCGAGCACTTTCAAAAGTTGTATGTGTCTGTGTGTATGTCTGTGTCATGTATGTGTGTCTGTGTGTATGTCTGTGTCATGTATGTATGAGTGTGTCTGTATGTGTCTGAGTAGTATATATGTGAATGTGCATATGAATGTGTGTGTGTGTCTATGTAGTGTATGTGTGAATGTGTGTGTATCTGTGTACTGCATGTATGAATTGTGTGTCTGTGTAAGTGCATGTATGAATGTGTATGTGTCTGTGTGGTATATGTATACATGTGTGTGTATATCTGTGTAGTGTATATATGACTGTATATATGTCTGTGTGGTGTATGTATACATGTGTGTGTATATCTGTGTAGTGTATATATGAATGTTTATGTGTCTGTGTAGTGTATGTATGAATGTGTGTGTATCTATATAATGTTTGTATGAATGTATGTGCGTCTATATAATATGTGTATGAATGTGTGTATATAGTGTATGTATGAATGTATGTGTTTGTGTCTAAGTAGTGTATATGTGAATGTGCGTAAAAATGTGTATGTGTGTCTATGTAGTGTATGTGTGAATGTGTGTATCTGTGTAGTGTATGTATGAATCTGTGTGTCTGTGTGGTATATGTATGCATGTGTGTGTATATCTGTGTAGTGTATATATGAATGTGTATGTGTCTGTGTAGTATATGTATGAATGTGTGTATCTGTATAATGTATGTGTGTCTGTGTAATATATGTATGAATGTGTGTGTATCTATATAATATATGTATGAATGTGTGTGTGTAGTGTATGTATGAATGTGTGTGTATGTCTGTGTATTTGTATGAATATCTGTGTGCGTGCTCATGCGTGTCCATGTGTAAGTGTCTGTATGAATGTGTGTCTGTGTGTGTATGTAGGTCAGAAGTCTGGTATCTTTCACTAATGCTCTCTACTTTACTTTTTGAGACAGGCTCTTTCCCTAAGCCCAGAACTCAGTGACTGGATAGATGAGCTGTCCATCAAGCTCTGGATCGTCTCCACCTGCACCAGAGGTACAGATGTGCACAACCACGCCCTTTTAACATGGGTGCAAAGGATCGGGACTC
This sequence comes from Rattus norvegicus, assembly GCF_021556685.1. Classification (NCBI taxonomy): domain Eukaryota; kingdom Metazoa; phylum Chordata; class Mammalia; order Rodentia; family Muridae; genus Rattus; species Rattus norvegicus. Next base: position 68,101,564 of record NC_141546.1, on the reverse strand, counting down.
AGGGTCTTAGGTTGTGTGACAAAATTTCTCGTGCAGAGATGCAGCATACATATCTATTTGCCCCAGATAGGAAGCCTCCAACAGAACAAAGTACAGACACCACCAAAGTCCGACTTGGTGAACCAATGGCTTTACTGGGGTTCCTTACAGGAATCTAGGTGAGGGGTTACCTACAGGGGCAGAAATGCCTCAAAGACAGCTGCATCACCAAGGTCCATCCCAGCATGGGTGACAGCTCACAAAGCTGGGAACCTGGAGCACTCTACACAGCCCGAAGGCTGCTCAGTGGCTGGTGAGGGTATTTTCCAGGTGACTTAGTTGGTCGAAAGCTCTGACAGGCAGCTGGTCTGGTTCCAGAGTCTTCTTTGCAGCTTAGCTCTTTCTCCTTTCTGAGGGGACTCTCTTACTCTGGCAGTGAGGGGCCTAATGAATTTGGTCAGTTTCAGGGACTTCCTGAAGTCCCTTTCATTTGTTTAGCCATTCTGCTTAAGGAGCTTCCTGCAGGACACAGTGTTTCACTCTCTGAGGAGACTGTTAGTACTTTTCTTAGGTCACACACCTCACCTCCACAAACATGTTCAAATGCTATACAGGCTAAGCAAAGAAAACCTGTTCTTAAATTTACTAAAACTACTGGTTTTCCAAGACTTCAGAGCTGAGTGAGAGACACCTTCAAGTTACAGGCACAGAGGAGTTGGCATTTTGAGATTTCTTGAGTGACTAAAGCGCTTTGTTGACAAGGTTTAGTCTGTTGGTGTGTAATGCTAAATTCTGTACGGAAGGTCTAGACCTAAGAGCAAACTCTCTCCTTCACCAGTCTTTGATGTGCAAACCTTGTTCCTTAATTTAAAGCTATTAGTTAAAAAAAGATGCCTGCAGCCTATAGGCCCCCACAGAAGAGAGGTTGGTGAAGTTTCAGCTCCCGGGCTTGAGGTCTGAGGTAGGACCATGAGAGTGAGGAGAGAGAAGAAGACACCATGGGGTGGGTAAGTCATGAAAACATGGCTGTGAGGGCTGGCCAATTGGAGTAAGAGCAGCCCAGGCAGAATGTGGCAAGTTCTAACTCGGGGTTCTCCATAGGGAAGTAGGCAAAATAGCATGGAAGGTTAATATCTGCCCAGCTCAACTGCTGTTAAGGCTTATTATAAATGTAAAAGGTTTTGTGTCTTTTATCTGGGAGCTGAATGATCAAAGGCAGGGTAGAAACTCCCAATTAATATTAATTTTAAACCACAACAGAGTTATTTTTATTAGTGTGTGTATTTGCTTATATTTACTGAGTTGTTAAAGAGCTACTTATATACACAGACAAGAAAAGTACCTGTACACTCACTCTCTCTCTCTCTCTCTCTCTCTCTCTCTCTCTCTCTCTCTCTCTCTCTCTCTCTTCTTTTTTTGAGACAGAGTCTTCTGCAGCCAGGGCTGACCTAAGCTTCCTAATTGAGCCACCATACTGGCATGTATTGGTGGTGTATATTTGAGGACCGTGACACACTTTAGCATATTGAGATGAGTTACTCATACTTTTATGTTTCACAGCTGATTAAGAAGCAGAAACGAGCTAATCTTTAACACACACGGTCACAGTTTCTGAGAAGCAGAAGTTCGCTTTGTGTCTCTGTAAAGGTGGACTGTAGTGGGGTATTTTTGTTTGTTGTTTTTGCTTTTTAAATTTAAACATATATTGGTCTCTTTAAGGTGCTATAACAAAACCATAGAGTAAGTAACTTAAACTACAACCAAACGACCCAACCAAAACCACAATACAACACAGTTCCACAGTGTAGAAGCTAAGACCTAGACACTGGGCCATTTGACCCTGGTGAGGCATCTCCTGCTTTTGCACATGGTTAACACAGAGGAAACAGATCTCTGGTGTCTCTTCTTTACTTTTTTCTTTTTTCTTTTTTTTTTTTTTTCCGGAGCTGGGGACTGAACCCAGGGCCTTGCACTTGCTAGGCAAGTGCTCTACCACTGAGCTAAATCCCCAACCCCTCTGGTGTCTCTTCTTAAAGAAACATTAATCCCACCAGCCTAAAAAACGAATCCCATGTTCTGACTTAAGTACTGCTCCTCAAAACCTTCTCTCAACAAAACCACCTCGGAGACTGGTTAGCCAACACATGCGGGAGGGCGGGGCCACAAAAATCTAGCCAGTCATCAACAATAACTTACCGGGCTGCTTATTTTGTCTTATTGAAGCACTTCTAGCCTTTAAATGTATTGTTGTTGTCGTCAGAGGGGCGCACACACAGAATGTTTACCTGCAGAAGTCAGAGGATAACTCTGACGAGTGACTCTCTCCCAGCTTCACATGGGCTCCAGGGATGAACTCAGACCATCAGGCTTGAGCTTTTACCCGCTGAGCCATCTTGTCAGTCCCGAGTTCTGGCTTAAATATTTAAAAACATTCTTTGATGATTTTACACATGTATATAATATCTTTGGTCGTCTTCACCGCCAGCCCCCCATTCCCCCTTCCACCCCATTCCCACTTGAACGTCTTTCTCCCAGCAAGAAGCGCTTGTACTTCTTTTATTGTGTATCTTTGTTTTCTGTTTGTTTTTTTGCTTTTTTGCCTGTGACCCGCTGGGCGTGGACAGGGAGATATTTACTGGAGCATGAGCTGCACTCTGGAAAATATGACTTTCTGTCCTCTAGCAACCATTAACTGCCAAAGACGCCTCAGGGAGAAGTGGACCCTTATTCCCCATCCACACATGTGGTTTTTGGGAGTTGCCAGGGTGCCAATTCCCAGAGAGGATGATGTATATATTCCCCTCTCAACAGACAATGCATTGGTTTTATTTCCCAAACTTCACCATTTGCTTTGACCTCGCTACTGGCTCAAGAGCTCTTCACTTTGTGATTGGTCGAGATGATTCGGGAGGTGGGCATTTCCGGAAGTGGGTTGGGGTTGGGGATTCAAACTCTACAAAATTCCTTCGGCCCACCGGCCTTCTGCAGCGATCATGTTGTATTTCTGCTTCACATGCTGCACCATTAACTTCGGGAAAACCTTATAGATGTCACAGAGGTCCTTTCTATTGAGCATCTCATTTACAGTGTAGTCCCGACTAAATGATCAGTGCCTATCTAAAAACAAGTGTTCAGCGTGAAAGGGAGCCTTCCCTGTTCGTGTGGAGGCAACACTGAATACCCGTTGTCTGTACAGTACACATGAAGTCCTTGAGTGTACAACTTTAGGGTTTAACTCAACTTTAATCATCTAGAATTTAGCCACAAGAGAAATAATATATGTACATAATTTAAGGTAAATTGTATTTTACTTTCCCTCAGCCGATCTTACTTGTATGGGTCTCTCTCTCTCTCTCTCTCTCTCTCTCTCTCTCTCTCTCTCTCTCTCTCTCCCTCCAGAGTACAAACTAAGTCTATACATGTATTTTTAGGTTATGATATTTATCAATGTTACTGTATACAGATCATTTCAAGTATGCCTAAAATTGTGTTTTAGATTTTTTTTAATTGAAAGAAAATGTGTGATCTTATTGATACACAAAACACTTATTCAGAGTAAATATGTCATCATTCTCTGTCAGAGTTATCAAACCTCTGTAAAGATTCCTGTAAAGATTCTATAGCATGACTCACCAAGTGTGGGGACTGATGTGTGTAACCTTACTATCAGTTGAGAGGCAGTGCTGCCTTATGACAGGGACCAAGGCTCGGCTGGCAAGCTGTTCTCCTGGCTTTGTGATCTCCCTATGCCCTTTTCCTTCCCATCTATAAAATGAGGTAATAGTAAAAGGGCACACACCCTAGGGTTATTAGAGAGATGAAATGAGATCTTTTATACTGAGCATTACATATGCCCCTGCTACGTAGAGAAAGTCACATAACCGTTTGTTCCTGTTGTGCTGTGAGTAGATGCTTGGGGGTGGGGGGTGGTGTCAGATTCTGCATTTGAATCCAACCTTGGTCACCTTGGACAGTTTCCTTAATGTCATATGGCTTTAATTTCTTCATCTGAAAATAGGACAGTAGGGCAAAATGCTTAGAGGAGCCCCAGTCTGCAGTGAGAGCAGAGAGAGCACCAGCTAAGGGCATATGTAGGCCTCCTGAGCATGGAATGAGGTGGCAAAGGACAGATATGGTGTCGAGTGAGAAGCGTTATACCGTGTTTCACAGCTTGGAGGCTAACTTAGGGCAAGTATATTTAGTAGTAATGTGACTCCCGGCGTCTATCTTGCTTGTTATGAAAATGTCTTTCTTTTTTTGGGTCGCTATGTCACCCTATGCCCAGAAACCGAGAGGTTATCATCCACCTCAAGAGGTCAGTTCTGGTGACCGGCCTCTGCTGTTGGGAGGTCACTGCTGCTCTAGTGGTAGACACTTATTCCGTGGTTGGGGCTGGGTCATCCCTTCCTTTATACATCGTCAAACCAGAGTCACCTGCCAACCCTCCGTGATCCAAGTCAGAAGGTCAAGGTGTTACTTACTCACTTTTCAATCGGAATACAATGACTAACTGTGTAGTAAAGAGACTTGGAAGACATCTCCAAATGTTTGGAAATTGAGCGACAAGCTTGTGAATGCGTTTTGGACCAAAGGAAGAATTAGAACAGGAATTAGAAAACTTTCTCAGTTGATGACTACCAAGAATGACCATAACCAGGCATATTGGCACACATGATACATTACTAATGTAGCACTTACACAGTTTTTTTGTTTGGTTTGGGTTTTGTTGTTGTTGTTTGTTTGTTTGTTTGTTGAGATAGGGTTTCTCTGTGAAGTCCTGGCTGTCCTGGAACTCACTCTGTAAACCAGGCTGACCTTGAACTCACAGAGATCCATTTGCCTCTGCCTCCTGAGTGTTGGGATTAAAGTCACGAGCTCCCACCACCCAGCTAAATAATGCTTGGAAAGTAGGCCCATGTAGGTGCCACTGATGGAGTCTTTAAACATTTAAGAATGGGATAACACTCTAATTTTTCCAAAAACCCAACACCAGTGTAGCTTCACCTGTTCCATGAAATAGGAAGGCAGGAAAGACTAGCTCTTCTAACACCAAAGCCAGACAAAGACGCAACAGTAAAGCAAATTATAAACCAGTCTCCCAGTGAACACAGCTACAAAGTTTCTCAGCAAAGGATTGCACACCAAATTTAAGAAGACATCAAAAACATTCATTCACAATGATTAAATTGGTTCCATTCCAGAGATTCAGGGATCATCAAATAATCAACAAATGTAATACATAATACAAATGGATTCAGTGACAGAAATCATATGATTGTCTCAGTAGATACAGAAAAAGCTTTTGACAAAAATCCAACATTTCTTTATGATTAAAAACCTTAGGGGTTGGGAATTTGGCTCAGTGGTAGAGCGCTTGCCTAGCAAGCGCAAGGCCCTGGGTTCGGTCCCCAGCTCTGAAAAAAAAAAAAAAAAAAACAAAAACCTTAAAGAGGTGCTGGGGATATGGCTCAGCAGATGACCATTTGTGCTGTTCATGTAGAGGACCCGGGTTTGGCCTCCAGCACCCACATTAACTTACTTATCATCACCTGTAATTCCAGTTCCAGGGGATCTGAGCCTTCAGATGACCTCCCCAGACCGGCACCTGCATTGACATGCACATACCCTACCTCCATATACATAATTAAAAAATACATCTCAAAAAAAACACAACAACAACAAATGAGAGAGACCAGGATTGAAAGACCATATCTAAAGATCTAAAACCGGGGTTGGGGATTTAGCTCAGTGATAGAGCGCTTGCCTAGGAAGCGCAAGGCCCTGGGTTCGGTCCCCAGCTCCGAAAAAAAAGAACCAAAAAAAACCAAAAAAAAAAAAAAATTCTAAAACCTGTATAGGGCAAGCCTAAAGCCAGTATCTTAGTAAATGGGTCATAATCTCAATGCATTTCTACTAAGTCAAAAATAAGGCAAGAGTGTCTACTTTCTCCACTCTTATTCCATATGATGCTTGAAGTCTTAGAGCAGCAAGACAATGAAGAAAATAAAAAGGACACATAAGCAAGGAAGATGCCAATGTTCTTATTTGTGGATGATGTGGTTTTATTCATAAGAGACTTAGTGCTTCCACCAGAAAACTCAAGTAAACATCTTCAGAGGAATGGCAGGAAACAAAATCAACACACAAAAACCAGTAACCTTCCTGAGTATCAGTGACAAAGAGGCTGAGAAAGAGAGCGGAGAGCAACCCATTCACCCTTGCTTGAGAAACATTTGAATAAACCTAACCAAGGAAGTGAAAGACACTTACAGGGAAAACTTTAAAATGTTGAAGAGCATTCTAGAAGATGGAAAGATCCCTGTGCTCATGGGCTAGAACTAATCATGTGATAGTGGCTATACCATCGTATAGAGCTGACGTAATTCCCATCAAACATTCAAGGCCAATCTTCACAGAGATAGAAAAATAGAATCTTGAAAATTCATGTAGAAGCACAAAGGACCCCAGGAAGCAGCCCTGAACATGAAGAACCTTGTTGGAGGTATGGACAGATTCCCTTTCAAGTTATTCTAGAGCTAGGGTGACAAAACCAACATGGCGCTGCCACAAACCAGACAGACAGACCAACCGAGCGTGATGGAGAACCCAGATGCAAACCCACGCCACCTGATTGATTGACAAACACCACACACTGGACAAAAGACAGCGTCTTCAACACACGACGGTGGAGAAGCTGGGTATTCATATGGAAGATGTCTGGTTTTCATGGATCAAGACCTTAACATAACCCTGAAATTCTGAAAGTGGAAGAAGGAGAAGGAGAAGGAGAGAGAAGGAGGAGGAAGAGGAGGAGGAGGAGGAGGAGGAGGAGGAGGAGGAGGAGGAGGAGGAGAAGAAGAAGGGAGAAGAAGAAGAAGAAGAAGAAGAAGAAGAAGAAGAAGAAGAAGAAGAAGAAGAAGAAGAAGAAGAAGAAGAAGAAGAAGAAGAAGAAGAAGAAACAGGGAATAATGCTTCAAGACAGAGGTGTATGCAAGGTCTTTCTGAATGAGACTCCAGGAACTCAGGGACTAATGACAGCAATTGAGAAACAGGAACTCATGAAACTAGAAAGGGCCTGTGTGGCAAAGAAAATAGTTAAATAAGTGAAGCGATGGCCTACAGAACAGGAGAGAAATATTTATTACTTAATCACCAGAGTTAGTACCTGCAATATAAGAACTAAAAAATCCAAGCAAGAAGTGGGCTAATGTAATGGACTCGTGGTTTTAAAAGATCAAATAAAAATGGCCAAAATGCATGCCAAAAAAGGAAGAACTCGAGAGGCAGAGGCAGGCAGGCCTCTGTGAGCTGGAAAACAGCCAGCTCCATGTGGTAAAATTGCAGGCCAGCTAGAGCTGTAGAGTGAGCCCCTTTTCAAAAGCGAACATGTAAAAAGCAGGGGCCTAGAGAGATGGCTCAGTGGTTAAGAGTCCTTGCTGCCCTTGTAGAGGACCTGGATTTGGTTCCCAGCACCAACATGGTGTCTGTAACTCTAGTTCCAGGTGACTCAATGTCCTCTTCTGGCCTTTGTAGACACCAGACACACAAATGTGATCAGACATCCATGGAGGCAAAAACATCCATGTGCATAAAATAAAACAAATATTTATGTATGTATTAGAACCTAACGGTATATAAGCAGATGAAGGCACTTGTCCCTAAGCCTGCCAACCTGAGTTTCAACCACGGAACCCATATGAAGGTGGAAGAAGAGAACTGACTTCACATGAAGTCCTCTAATTTCAGTACATACATGACCGCACACACACACACACACACACACACACACACACACACACACACTAACAATAAATACAATAAGATTGAGCACTAACGTGCAGGTACTTGTGTGATGTGTTCATGTGGAGTCCTTTGGCTAAAAAAACCAGAGGGTTGGGCTAGCTGGGACATATAGCTACTTTAACTGATCTCCATATTGGCTGGTTTGATTGACTGTGCCACCATCAGTCAGTAAGGATTCCCGTACATCTTGCCAGCCCCACAGCAATGTTTATTGAAGTACTATTACCAACAGCTGAGTTATGGAACCAAGCTAGGTGTTCATCAACAAAGAAACGGATGAAGTAAATATGGGATATACATATGTCTTGGCTGTTTTTGTGTGCCAACTTGACACGAGCTGGAGTTATCACAGAGAAAGGGGCCTCAGTTGAGGAAATGCCTCCATGAGACCCAGCTGTAAGACATTTTCTCAACTAGTGATCAAGTGGGGAGGACCCAGCCTCTTGTGGATGGTGCCGTATAACATACATAATGGATTTTTTCAGCCATAAGAAACAAAATTATAAATTTGTCTGGAGGAAAATACATGCAACTGGAGGTAATTGTATGAAGCATATTAATTGAGCCTCAGGAAAACAAATGTGGAACACTTTTTCTCACGTGTTGTTTCTAGATTTTATTTTGATACATAAAGTCATGTATGTATATATGACATAAAATAGAAGTGAACTGTCCAGGAAAAGAAAAGTTGACTAATGGGAGGGTGAGAAAGATTAAGGGTAAGCATGTGTTGGAGTTGATAATATGCTCAACATACAAAATATGTTTGTATCAAAATGTCCTTACAATATTGTACCATATGTAATGAATAGACACACCATTTTTTTTTTATTAACTTGAGTATTTCTTATATACATTTCGAGTGTTATTCCCTTTCCCGGTTTCCGGGCAAACATCCCCCTCCCCCCCCTTCCTTATGAGTGTTCCCCTCCCAACCCTCCCCCCATTGCCGCCCTCCCCCCCCCCACAGTCTAGCTCACTGGGGGTTCAGTCTTAGCAGGACCCAGGGCTTCCCCTTCCACTGGTGCTCTTACTAGGATATTCATTGCTACCTATGAGGTCAGAGTCCAGGGTCAGTCCATGTATAGTCTTTAGGTAGTGGCTTAGTCCCTGGAAGCTCTGGTTGCTTGGCATTGTTGTACATATGGGGTCTCGAGCCCCTTCAAGCTCTTCCAGTTCTTTCTCTGATTCCTTCAACGGGGGTCCTATTCTCAGTTCAGTGGTTTGCTGCTGGCATTCGCCTCTGTATTTGCTATATTCTGGCTGTGTCTCTCAGGAGCGATCTACATCCGGCTCCTGTCGGTCTGCACTTCTTTGCTTCATCCATCTTGTCTAATTGGGTGGCTGTATATGTATGGGCCACATGTGGGGCAGGCTCTGAATGGGTGTTCCTTCAGTCTCTGTTTTAATCTTTGCCTCTCCCTTCCCTGCCAAGGGTATTCTTTTTCCTCATTTAAAGAAGGAGTGAAGCATTCACATTTTGATCATCCGTCTTGAGTTTCGCTTGTTCTAGGGATCTAGGGTAATTCAAGCATTTGGGCTAATAGCCACTTATCAATGAGTGCATACCATGTATGTCTTTCTGTGATTGGGTTAGCTCACTCAGATGATATTTTCCAGTTCCAACCATTTGCCTACGAATTTCATAAACTCGTCGTTTTTGATAGCTGAGTAATATTCCATTGTATAGATGTACCACATTTTCTGTATCCATTCCTCTGTTGAAGGGCATCTGGGTTCTTTCCAGTTTCTGGCTATTATAAATAAGGCTGCGATGAACATAGTGGAGCACGTGTCTCTTTTATATGTTGAGGCATCTTTTGGGTATATGCCCAAGAGAGGTATAGCTGGATCCTCAGGCAGTTCAATGTCCAATTTTCTGAGGAACCTCCAGACTGATTTCCAGAATGGTTTTACCAGTCTGCAATCCCACCAACAATGGAGGAGTGTTCCTCTTTCTCCACATCCTCGCCAGCATCTGCTGTCACCTGAGTTTTTGATCTTAGCCATTCTCACTGGTGTGAGGTGAAATCTCAGGGTTGTTTTGATTTGCATTTCCCTTATGACTAAAGATGTTGAACATTTCTTAAGGTGTTTCTCAGCCATTCGGCATTCCTCAGCTGTGAATTCTTTGTTTAGCTCTGAACCCCATTTTTTAATAGGGTTATTTGTTTCCCTGCGGTCTAACTTCTTGAGTTCTTTGTATATTTTGGATATAAGGCCTCTATCTGTTGTAGGATTGGTAAAGATCTTTTCCCAATCTGTTGGTTGCCATTTTGTCCTAACCACAGTGTCCTTTGCCTTACAGAAGCTTTGCAGTTTTATGAGATCCCATTTGTCGATTCTTGATCTTAGAGCATAAGCCATTGGTGTTTTGTTCAGGAAATTTTTTCCAGTGCCCATGTGTTCCAGATGCTTCCCTAGTTTTTCTTCTATTAGTTTGAGTGTGTCTGGTTTGATGTGGAGGTCCTTGATCCACTTGGACTTAAGCTTTGTACAGGGTGATAAGCATGGATCGATCTGCATTCTTCTACATGTTGCCCTCCAGTTGAACCAGCACCATTTGCTGAAAATGCTATCTTTTTTCCATTGGATGGTTTTGGCTGCTTTGTCAAAAATCAAGTGACCATAGGTGTGTGGGTTCATTTCTGGGTCTTCAATTCTATTCCATTGGTCTATCTGTCTGTCTCTGTACCAATACCATGCAGTTTTTATCACTATTGCTCTGTAATACTGCTTGAGTTCAGGGATAGTGATTCCCCCTGAAGTCCTTTTATTGTTGAGGATAGCTTTAGCTATCCTGGGTTTTTTGTTATTCCAGATGAATTTGCAAATTGTTCTGTCTAACTCTTTGAAGAATTGGATTGGTATTTTGATGGGGATTGCATTGAATCTGTAGATTGCTTTTGGTAAAATGGCCATTTTTACTATATTAATCCTGCCAATCCATGAGCATGGGAGATCTTTCCATCTTCTGAGGTCTTCTTCAATTTCTTTCTTCAGAGTCTTGAAGTTCTTATTGTACAGATCTTTTACTTGCTTGGTTAAAGTCACACCGAGGTACTTTATATTATTTGGGTCTATTATGAAGGGTGTCGTTTCCCTAATTTCTTTCTTGGCTTGTTTCTCTTTTGTATAGAGGAAGGCAACTGATTTATTTGAGTTAATTTTATACCCAGCCACTTTGCTGAAGTTGTTTATCAGCTTTAGTAGTTCTCTGGTGGAACTTTTGGGATCACTTAAATATACTATCATATCATCTGCAAATAGTGATATTTTGACCTCTTCTTTTCCGATCTGTATCCCCTTGATCTCCTTTTGTTGTCTGATTGCTCTGGCTAGAACTTCAAGAACTATACTGAATAAGTAGGGAGAGAGTGGGCAGCCTTGTCTAGTCCCTGATTTTAATGGGATTGCTTCAAGTTTCTCTCCATTTAGTTTAATGTTAGCAACTGGTTTGCTGTATATGGCTTTTACTATGTTTAGGTATGGGCCTTGAATTCCTATTCTTTCCAGGACTTTTATCATGAAGGGGTGTTGAATTTTGTCAAATGCTTTCTCAGCATCTAATGAAATGATCATGTGGTTTTGTTCTTTCATTTTGTTTATATAATGGATCACGTTGATGGTTTTCCGTATATTAAACCATCCCTGCATGCCTGGGATGAAGCCTACTTGATCATGGTGGATGATTGTTTTGATGTGCTCTTGAATTCGGTTGGCCAGAATTTTATTGAGTATTTTTGCGTCGATATTCATAAGGGAAATTGGTCTGAAGTTCTCTTTCTTTGTTGTGTCTTTGTGTGGTTTAGGTATAAGAGTAATTGTGGCTTCGTAGAAGGTATTCGGTAGTGATCCATCTGTTTCAATTTTGTGGAATAGTTTGGATAATATTGGTATGAGGTCTTCTATGAAGGTTTGATAGAATTCTGCACTAAACCCGTCTGGACCTGGGCTCTTTTTGGTTGGGAGACCTTTAATGACTGCTTCTATTTCCTTAGGAGTTATGGGGTTGTTTAACTGTTTATCTGTTTCTGATTTAACTTCGATACCTGGTATCTGTCTAAGAAATTGTCCATTTCCTGAAGATTTTCAAGTTTTGTTGAATATAGGTTTTTATAGTAAGATATGATGATTTTTTTAATTTCCTCTGAATCTGTTGTTATGTCTCCCTTTTCATTTCTGATTTTGTTAATTTGGACGCACTCTCTGTGTCCTCTCGTTAGTCTGGCTAAGGGTTTATCTATCTTGTTGATTTTCTCAAAGAACCAACTTTTGGTTCTGTTGATTCTTTCTATGGTCCTTTTTGTTTCTACTTGGTTGATTTCAGCTCTGAGTTTGATTATTTCCTGCCTTCTACTCCTCCTGGGTGTATTTGCTTCTTTTTGTTCTAGAGCTTTTAGGTGTGCTGTCAAGCTGCTGACATATGCTCTTTCCTGTTTCTTTCTGCAGGCACTCAGCGCTATGAGTTTTCCTCTTAGCACAGCTTTCATTGTGTCCCATAAGTTTGGGTATGTTGTACCTTCATTTTCATTAAATTCTAAAAAGTTTTTAATTTCTTTCTTTATTTCTTCCTTGACCAGGTTATCATTGAGTAGAGCATTGTTCAATTTCCACGTATATGTGGGCATTCTTCCCTTATTGTTATTGAAGACCAGTTTAAGGCCGTGGTGGTCCGATAGCACGCATGGGATTATTTCTATCTTTCTGTACCTGTTGAGGCCCGTTTTTTGACCAATTATATGGTCAATTTTGGAGAAAGTACCATGAGGAGCTGAGAAGAAGGTATATCCTTTTGCTTTAGGATAGAATGTTCTATAAATATCCGTTAAGTCCATTTGGCTCATGACTTCTCTTAGTCTGTCGACATCTCTGTTTAATTTCTGTTTCCATGATCTGTCCATTGATGAGAGTGGGGTGTTGAAATCTCCCACTATTATTGTGTGAGGTGCAATGTGTGTTTTGAGCTTTAGTAAGGTTTCTTTTACGTACGTAGGTGCCCTTTTATTTGGGGCATAGACATTTAGGATTGAGAGTTCATCTTGGTGGATTTTTCCTTTGATGAATATGAAGTGTCCTTCCTTATCTTTTTTGATGACTTTTAGTTGAAAATTGATTTTATTTGATATTAGAATGGCTACTCCAGCTTGCTTCTTCTGACCATTTGCTTGGAAAGTTGTTTTCCAGCCTTTCACTCTGAGGTAGTGTCTGTCTTTGTCTCTGAGGTGTGTTTCCTGTAGGCAGCAGAATGCAGGGTCCTCGTTGCGTATCCAGTTTGTTAATCTATGTCTTTTTATTGGGGAGTTGAGGCCATTGATGTTGAGATATTAAGGAATAGTGATTATTGCTTCCCGTTATATTCATATTTGGATGTGAGGTTATGTTTGTGTGCTTTCATTCTCTTTGTTTTGTTGCCTAGACGATTAGTTTCTTGCTTCTTCTAGGGTATAGCTTGCCTCCTTATGTTGGGCTTTACCATTTATTATCCTTTGTAGTGCTGGATTTGTAGAAAGATATTGTGTAAATTTGGTTTTGTCATGGAATATCTTGGTTTCTCCATCTATGTTAATTGAGAGTTTTGCAGGATACAGTAACCTGGGCTGGCATTTGTGTTCTCTTAGGGTCTGTATGACATCAGTCCAGGATCTTCTGGCCTTCATAGTTTCTGGCGAGAAGTCTGGTGTGATTCTGATAGGTCTGCCTTTATATGTTACTTGACCTTTTTCCCTTACTGCTTTTAATATTCTTTCTTTATTTTGTGCGTTTGGTGTTTTACAATTATGTGACGGGAGGTGTTTCTTTTCTGGTCCAATCTATTTGGAGTTCTGTAGGCTTCTTGTATGTCTATGGGTATCTCTTTTTTTAGGTTAGGGAAGTTTTCTTCTATGATTTTGTTGAAGATATTTACTGGTCCTTTGAGCTGGGAGTCTTCACTCTCTTCTATACCTATTATCCTTAGGTTTGATCTTCTCATTGAGTCCTGGATTTCCTGTATGTTTTGGACCAGTAGCTTTTTCTGCTTTACATTATCTTTGACAGTTGAGTCAATGATTTCTATGGAATCTTCTGCTCCTGAGATTCTCTCTTCCATCTCTTGTATTCTGTTGGTGAAGCTTGTATCTACAGCTCCTTGTCTCTTCTTTTGGTTTTCTATATCCAGGGTTGTTTCCATGTGTTCTTTCTTGATTGCTTCTATTTCCATTTTTAATTCCTTCAACTGTTTGATTGTGTTTTCCTGGAATTCTTTCAGGGATTTTTGCGATTCCTCTCTGTAGGCTTCTACTTGTTTATTAATGTTTTCCTGTGTTTCCCTAAGGGAGTTCTTCACGTCTTTCTTGAAGTCCTCCAGCATCATGATCAAATATGATTTTGAAACTAGATCTTGCTTTTCTGGTGTGTTTGGATATTCCATGTTTGTTTTGGTGGGAGAATTGGGCTCAGATGATGCCATGTAGTCTTGGTTTCTGTTGCTTGGGTTCCTGCGCTTGCCTCTCGCCATCAGATTATCTCTAGTGTTACTTTGTTCTGCTATTTCTGACAGTGGCTAGACTGTCCTATAAGCCTGTGTGTCAGGAGTGCTGTAGACCTGTTTTCCTCTCTTTCAGTCAGTTATGAGGACAGAGTGTTCTGCTTTCGGGCGTGTAGTTTTTCCTCTCTACAGGTCTTCAGCTGTTCCTGTGGGCCTGTGTCTTGAGTTCACCAGGCAGCTTTCTTGCAGCAGAAAAGTTGGTCTTACCTGTGGTCCCGAGGCTCAAGTTCGCTCGTGGGGTGCTGCCCACGGGCTCTCTGCAGCGGCAGCAACCAGGAAGATATGTGCCGCCCCTTCCGGGTGCTTCAGTGCACCAGGGTTCCAGATGGCCTTTGGTGTTTTCCTCTGGCGTCCGAGATGTGTGTGCAGAGAGCAGTCTCTTCTGGTTTCCCAGGCTTGTCTGCCTCTCTGAAGGTTTAGCTCTCCCTCCCACGGGATTTGGGTGCAGAGAACTGTTTATCTGGTCTGTTTCCTTCAGGTTCCGGCAGTGTCTCAGGCAGGGGTCCTGCCGCTCCTGGGCCCTCCCCCACGGGAGCCCAGAGGCCTTATACAGTTTCCTCTTGGGCCAGGGATGTGGGCAGGGGTGGGCAGTGTTGGTGGTCTCTTCTGCTCTGCAGCCTCAGGAGTGCCCACCTGACCAGGCGGTTGGGTCTCTCTCTCACGGGGTCTGGGAGCAGAGAGCTGCTGCAGGCCGGGATCCGAGGGTGTGGGACTTCCAGTAAACACCACACCATTTTTTTTTAACAGAGTGAAAAAAAAATCTCTTTCAGAAAGTAGAAAAAAATACTTTGGAGTTTGTTTTGAAGGCCAGTATAATGATATAATGATGTTATTAAATCCTGACCTGTATTGTCTTTGTGTGTGTGTGTGTGTGTGTGTGTGTGTGTGTGTGAGAGAGAGAGAGAGAGAGAGAGAGAGAGAGACAGAGAGAGACAGAGAGAGAGACAGAGAGAGAGACAGAGAGAGAGAGAGAGAGAGAGAGAGAGAGAGAGAGAACAACATTCAGGAGTTGGTTCTCTCCTTTCACCATGGATTCAAACTCAGATCTCCAGGCTTTCTTGGCAAGTGATTTTACCCATTGACTTTTTTCCATGTAGCTCAGGCTGGCCTTGAACTCCTTAGGTAGTCAAAGATGATTTTGGAGTCCTGATCCTTCTGATTTTATCTTCCAAGTTTTGAGACCATAGGCGTGCACCCGCACATCTTATATGTCTTTGGAAGCAGGGTCTTACTCTAGGTCAAACAGATCTGGAATGCACTCTATAACCCAGGATGGTTTCAACTTAGAGTGATCCTTCTGCCTTGGCTTCCCAAGTGTTGGGACTACAAGTGTGTGGTATCACACCTGGCTTATCATGTTAGTAATAGTAAACCATCGAGGCTAACCACATGTTTGAGATACTCCAGCTTTACACAATGAAACTATGTTATTATTTTTTTTTAAATTATGGGACGTAATTCACATCAGGTTAATATACTAATAAACTTCTGGAGAGATAGAATTCTTTTTTTTAAATTTTTTGGTGGTAAGATTTTGGTACGGGTGAGGATGGGTTTTACTACTAGGCTCTGCAATTTCTTCCTTTTTATTGCATTTATATATTGTAATAAAGGTGTTGTTTTGATTCTTATGTTGATGTGTTCGTTTTTCTCCTTTGTTAAACTGGAATCACAGGCAGAATTTGGTACATAGGGCTGGATGAGGTTGAAAAAAACCTCTGCCTCATGCAAGAAGAGTCTTGTTCTTTACCTGAGTCGCACAAGAACTCCTGTTATGCTCAGATTTGAACTAAGGATACAGGCAGACGCTCCAAGCCTAAATTTCCCTCTTTGTGAGTAGCAACTTTGAAGAGGGAAATTCTAATTCTTTTTCAGAACCACTTTAACCCCATCCCTCCCCAAT
Source organism: Rattus norvegicus (assembly GCF_021556685.1). Lineage (NCBI taxonomy): Eukaryota > Metazoa > Chordata > Mammalia > Rodentia > Muridae > Rattus > Rattus norvegicus. Next base: position 68,085,350 of record NC_141546.1, on the reverse strand, counting down.
TTTAAACTCCTATTTGATGACCTGAAAAACCCCGGCTGTGGAAAACAGCCCTTCCTTTACCCTGCTCCTCTCATGATCTTTACACAGCGGAAGGAGGGGACCTTTGTGCACAGAGAACCAGAAGGCAGCCTTTTGTCCTTATTTTGCTTCCTACTTGGGATCAGAGGTCACGTAATCCTTTGTCTTAGTGTCTTCTATGCTAAAGAGGCACTGGCATCCTGCGTTTCAGAGAAAAAAACTTTAAAATGAAAATAACATACAAATACATATTAATATGGTCATATTATTAATTAATAACAGTTGTTATTTATGGATAGCACTTTTAAATATGAGGAATAGAGCAGATAGTACAATATCCTTATGTCTGGAGACAAATAGACTTGGAAGAGCAAACACGTCGGTTATTATGGAGGGGCAGCAACCTAACAAAGGTGCACTTGAAAGGCCTTTGAAGGCCAACACAAACTTTAAATTTCTTCCTAATTATATAACGTGCTGTCTAGGCCCTTAGGGGGTGGACATCTGTTGATGACCAGGGTTACTTCGGTAGGGGTAGGCATGCCTACAGATTCACAGGTAATGACCAAGACAGTGAACATCCTACCTTGAAAGTTATTCAGATACATCCCGAAAGGACAAGTCTCTTAAGCCTTGGAGGGTTAACTGGGAGACAAGGGTCTTTGGGGGGCGAGGTATCATGCTCATATGGCCAAATGGCTTGATTCCTCCTGCCTTGCTCCATAGAGGTGACTGGGCATTAATCTTTAATTAATCTTTTCAGGAACCTGATCTCAAATTTCCTTTCATGTTTTTTTTTCATAAATAGCATGTCTGTTTAGTATATAATGGGTCTTCAAAGTAGTTAAAAAATGTGTGTATAAAAGAATAAGGATAGGGTTGGGGATTTAGATCAGTGGTAGAGTGCTTGCCTAGCAAACACAAGGCCCTGGGTTTGGTCCTTAGCTCTGGGGGGAAAGAAAGAATAAGGCTCTGGAATTTTTTGACCAAAAAACAAAGAAGGAAGAAGAAGAGGAAGAGGAGGAGGAGGAGAAGGAGGAGGAGGAGGAGAAGAAGGAGGAGAAGAAGGTGGTGGTGGTGGTGGTGGTGGTGGTGGTGGTGTAACCTACAGTACATCTTATACACATTTTTGAGGGGGGCAGATGCAGAAGCTAGGATCTCATTGGCCTGGAACAAAGGTCTTGCCTTGCCTCTAGTAGACATTGGGATAGCACTCTGGTGAAGTGCCATCACACTGGTTTATCTTCTTTTTGTTAAATAGCAAGTTTATTTGGAACTGTGGTGCCTCTAGAAACTTCCAACACTTTGCTACCATCCGGTATTCAGGTCTCCCCAACTGTTTTTGAAATTGTGTTAGAAAGTCTTTGGTGGGTTTGAGTCATTGCTCAGAAAATGATGACGGGCATGGTGAATTATGCCTACCATCTCAGCACTGGGGAGGCTGAGGCAGGAGGAGCCGTGTAGGATCCAGGCCAGCCTCGACTACTGAGTGAAACTGTTTCATGTCCTCTCTCCACTCCTCATTCATACTATGAAACAAATTTTCATCATCAAGCATATTGGCTGGATACAGTTTATTGCTTAAAAAGTACTTTGTTACTTTAACATATTCCACTGAGCAATAGGATTTAGGGGTTGATTCAAGGTTCCTTCATGGGCACGACACATGAAGCTCTCATGATGAAACTACAGAGTAAATTACCATAAGTAACAGCTTGGAGTCAACTTTGGACATCAGAAGCCAAAAGAAAGCAATGAGAAGGACACATGCTAGTTTATTTAGCATATTTGAACAGAGACATTGTCCCCTCCAGGGTTATGTGAATTTTCCTCCAGCCATCTAAAACAAAGGCTCTCAGCCTTCCAAACACTGCGACCCTTTAATATAGTTCTTCCCATTGTGGAGACCCCCAACAATGAAATTATCTTCAGTGCTACCTCATTACTGTAATTTTGCTACTGTTATGAATAGTACTTAAATATGACTGTTTTCCAATGGTCTTAGGCAATACCCGTGAAAGGCATTAGACCCCCTCCAAAAGGGTCACCACCACAGTTGGAGAACCACTGATTTAAAATGTTAATATTAGCTCCCATGTTTCTTTCTTCAAAGAGTTACAGGAGTAAAGAGTTAGAGACCCTTAGTATACCTAATCTCCACCATCTCATCCAATAAGTCAGGTGGATGCATTCCCAGGTAAGTCCAGTATTAAAAGCTCTCTGGACAGTAGCTTTTACCCATCACAAATGGTCCATTATCCTTGGGCCCTCATAATTAGGACGTGTGGCTCTAACACTGACCATAACTATCATTACCTATTGTTTATATTTCATCGTTTCATATGCCCACTATCCCATCTTAAATATTTATTTATGTGTCATCACACACACACACACACACACACACACACACACACACACACACGTCATGGTGCAGGTATGGAAATCAGTCCGTGGTTCTAGGGGATTGAACTCAGGTCACCAGGCTTGGTGACAAGTGCCTTTACCCCCTGAGCTACCTTGTAGACATCAGCCTCCTTACTACTGACCCCCAAATCTGGAGCCTCCACTTTGTGGGTCTGCTTTGCATCATTGGTTGGGATTAGCGCACTTGTGTCATGTGGGCTCTCAGCTGGTTCATTTTTACAGCACCCTCCCTTCCCCTGTCCGCCGGTCCTATCAGCACCGCAGGTAGTTCTGATCTGGGACTAAATAAAACTCATGATCTTTTTGGCTCGGGCTCTGGGAACTGAGTCATTCTGGCACTGACAATATTCTATGACTCAGCAGGTCCGAAGAGGAGGATGTAAGAATCCAGATCATTTCGAGTTTTTTAAGGGAAACTGGGAAACACAAACAACACAATGGAAGAATTTCAAAGAGGGTCTGCGTATCCGGGGGGAAATGTCATTCCATTCCCAGCCTTCTCACTTCCTTCCCTGCCAGGGTAAATGACAGTCAGACTTTAATTTAGGGTAAGGAAATCACAAAATTGACTCTGCAGCTGAGATCCAGCCCTGTGTTCCAGAGGGATCCAGTCGCTTGGACACCTCGGAATCTCTCCCCTCAGCGTGGGTAGGGCTTGGCCCGCGATACAGAAAGCATGCCAGGGACGGCTGGGGAGGGCGAGGTCACGCAGACCACTGCGTGGTTGCGGTGTCGTTCAGGCCTCAGCGTCAGGTAGTGGCTGGGCTATACCGTTAAGGACTGACATCTGGTTGGGCCAGAGTCCAAGTCCTCATGAAGTCAAAAGACAGATTCCGAGCCACCTCACCGACCTGCGGTCGCCCTTTAAGAACCTTCCCTTAGTCCTCATACCTTCCAGGGCAAGATCCTCTCAGGACCACGACCTGGATGAGGGTTCCCAACAGAGCGCTGGATCTCCACTGAAGCCCCTGCCCTCCCAGCATGCACCGCCCCGCACCCCACACCCCACGCCCCGCCCTCCTTCCTTCACTCACGCTCCCTCTCCGCCCACCTTGGGCCCCTCCCTCTTACCCCCTGGCCCAGCCCACCTCTAGTCACGCCTATCCAGAAGTCCTCCTACTTGACCCCTTGCCTCTTCCATCTCGCGCCCTCCTCCCTTTTGCTGAGGGTCCCGCCCCGCCCTCATACTCCACCGCCCCGCCCACCTCGCGCCCCTCCCTCTTGCTCCCATTCCGCCCATCTCGCTTCTCTGGCCCACCGCCCTCCAGGGCTGGAGAGCCAGTGGTTGCTCCTGCCGCCGCCGGGAGTCGCTGGGGAGGACGCGTAGGGCGGGGAGCAGCTCCTGGCCCGCGTGAACTGCTGAGGAGGCCGGTCTTGGGTTTTCTCCACCGCCAGATCCCACCCCACCGGGCAGACCCCACCCCCTGCTCCTTCCTCCTGGGGCGCGCTCTCGAGTGCGCGCTCGGAAGTCGGGGGTCGGCGCAGAGTGCAGGCTGCGCACCGGGAGGCAGCGGAGGCAGCGCGATCTTCGCTTGGACGCCCACCCATCGGCTCTGCGTCCGGCTCTCGGCCTCCAGCCCGGTTCACAGCCCGGCCTCGGCCCGCAGCGGAGGATCGGCCTCGGGGCACGCCGCTAGGCGAGTGCAGCGCGGCACCCTAGCCTTTACCGAGGGCCGGCGCACGGCGGGATGACGGGCGGCAGGCGGGCCGCTCTGGCCCTGCAGCTCCAGCGGCGGCTGTGGCTGCTGCTGGCTGTGCTGGCGGCCGTGGCGTGCTGGGTCCGGGCGGCCATGGACGAGTGCGCGGATGAGGGCGGCCGGCCGCAGCGCTGCATGCCGGAGTTTGTTAATGCCGCCTTCAATGTGACCGTGGTGGCTACCAACACGTGTGGGACTCCACCCGAGGAGTACTGCGTGCAGACTGGAGTGACCGGAGTCACCAAGTCCTGTCACCTGTGCGACGCCGGCCAGCTCCACCTGCAACACGGGGCAGCCTTCCTGACCGACTACAACAACCAGGCCGACACCACCTGGTGGCAAAGCCAGACTATGCTGGCCGGGGTGCAGTACCCCAACTCCATCAACCTCACGCTGCACCTGGGTAAGCGATGACAGCCCTGTCCCCACTACTCGCTCACGGTCCAGCTCCGGGGCTGCCTCCATGGAGCCGCAGGTCCGACCTGAGGGGCCTGTCCAGCCGCGTGCTGACGGTCTGTTCTCCAGCGTGGGCCACACACAGAAATTCCTTTCTCCAACTTCTAAAATTCATCTCGCTTTGAACATCCGGTGAGGGCCACCATGTCCCACGCTAGCTAGCATCTCTCTTTTTCCCTCACTCTTTCTAACCCAACCGGATTCTTGTTCCGTTGATTCTTTTTCTATTTCAGCAGTTAGGATTTTGGACCAGCACCCCCACCCACTTTTCCCCCCCTGAGGCGCTAGGGAAACACTCATCCTGGTAGGACCGGACTATCTCATAGAATGCTTGTATTAGAGTCTTGAAGGTCCACCTTCAAATACTTGTCTTTAAAATGTTTAGTTGTCTGTCTCCAGGGTTGAGAATGATTGCTCTTAGTTCTGATAAGGGAATTTGAGGGGAGCAAATGCCTTTACTGCCAGTATTTCTATGTGTAATTAAAACAGAAGTTCACTTTTCAAGTTACTGTTCTCCAGAGCCGTTCAGCTTTAATTAAGAGCTGTTTCACTGCTAATCCTGGTGGGGAGAAAAACAAAAAGGCCATGAAGACACTCACTGTAATTGCGGGCAGTTTTGTTCCGGTGTAAAGAGGCTCAAAGGCTCTCCTGGATGTCTTCCCTTTTGCTTTGATCCGAAGCAAGTGTGGAAACCTGCATGCTTTAGAATTCAGGAGAGGGCTGTAGAGTAGGAGACACCGTGGCAGAACCACGGAAGAGCAAGGCTGTGATTATCTGAACAGATCAACATTCCTACTTTACCTAGGGGTGTTCTCTTTACTTTTGAGACTGACGAGAGAGCAGAAAATTTCATGGCTGTGTTCGACTGTCCATTATTAAGTGTGAAAAACCGATTGTCAACTGTAGAACCTCCATTCCATTCCACTGGAGCCCTGGATTTTATCAGTTCCTGGTAGTAAAGAACTTCTGAAGAGAGCAGACTGCCCCAAGCCTGTCCAGAACATGGCAGGTCTTCAGCACTAATAACATCTGGGATATTAGAAAGGGACATTTTGTAGGCAGATGATCCTTTGATCATGGTTTTGTAGGTTGTTTTTTCTTCCCCCCATTGTTCTTCAGTACACCAACCATTATATTATTGGGATTTTTTTTTCAGAGAAAGAATATGACTTAGAGAAAGTGCCTTGAAATTGTAAATTACTGTGTGTGGATTAAGTTTTAGGAAAGCAGTATTTGCTGCCTTTATAGTACTGTGCAGTATATGCTGCCTTTTTATTTGTAGATGAGTTACCAGGCAGATAGAACTTTTTGAAAAAAAAAAAAAAAACAAGTTCATAAATGAAAGTGTGAGAGGTCCGATTTTCAGTAATTAAATAAATGAATGAGTTTGGTTTTGAAAAGGCATTGGAAGTACACAGAAGTGTAAAACTGATGTCTTGAACAGATACCTTTCTCAAGACAGTGGGGGACACTCCGGGCTTCCCAAGATCTCTGGGAGTTCTATTAAGTATCTAAAGAAGTTTTATGTTCTATAACTTATGTCGTTATTTTTTAACTTTTTAACTGTTTTTGGTATTTAATTCTGAATCCCCTTGAAGTCTTGCTTAATCTGTTTTCAGATTTAAAAGGAGAAACAAAATTCAAAGAAAAAGCAAGGCCTTGATGTCTCCCCAGTGCCTGAGATGCAGTTGGAAAGTTCTGAACAATAGGCTGTCAGTCTCTGCTTCCCTCCTTCTCTGGGCACGAGGGGCTGAGGTTTATTTCAGGTGATCCCAGAGGGAGATAGACTGCTCTCTTTTTAAATTCTCTGTTGCAGAGACATGTGCTAGGGTAAGAGAGAGCAGCTAGGTCACTACTATATATATTCCTTTTGGACTATGTTCATAACAAGGGCAAAGAACTTTTCCATCCCATTAGGACAGCAACACAACGTTTTCCATATGCTTGGACTTGATTTTGCTGAAAAATTCTGCAGTTGGTTGCTAAATGGCGTTCAGAAAACAGGGTCTCACTCTGGCTTTCCTTGTACTCACTATATAGACCAGGCTGGCTTCAAACTCATAGACACCCACCTGCTTCTGCATCCCCAGTACTGGGATTCAAGGTTTGAGTAGCCACGCCCAGTGGGTTTACTCTTAAGAAAAGGTTTAAAATATTTTCTTAAAAAAAAAAGGGGGAGGGGCTGGGGATTTAGCTCAGTGGTAGAGCACTTACCTAGGAAGCGCAAGGCCCTGGGTTCGGTCCCCAGCTCCGAAAAAAAAAAAGAACCAAAAAAAAAAAAAAAAAAAGATTTACTTATTATTTGTGAGTACACCGTAGGTGTTTTCAGACACACCAGAAGAGGGCATCAGATCCCATTACAGATGGTTGTGTGTGTGGTTGATGGGATTTGAACTCAGGACCTCTGGAAGAGCAGTCAGTGCTCTTAAACCTCTGAGCCATCTCTCCAGCCCTCAAAATGGGTTCATAGCAGCATAGTCATTGTAAAAACATGTGCTTTACACTTTTTAGACAATTTATGAAAACTAGACTGGACTTACTGTGCTTGTTTGGGTTGGAAATGAAGTCCTGGAGGAAATGTGGGGTGGAGTAGTGGGGAAAGAAGAGCTTCATGTGTCCTGGGATTTTTTTGTTTCTAGCTTCTGTCCCACCTCTTTCTTTTTTTCTTTTTTCTTTTTTTAATGACCTGGTATATATGCATGAATGCTGTGCTCGACAGTTTAGGGCAAGTAGGCAAGGATTGAGTGTTTCGATGCCCAGCGCATTCACCCCTTGACTCCAGTTACTCTCTGGGCTGTAGCTAACTAATTATTTCCCATGGAGTCAAGTACCATGACTGTTTTGTGTATCCATTAAATCTCCCGTCCAGTTCACATTTCACATACCCTTAAACAAGTGATGCATATTGCGCCTTGCCCCTCCAGAGCATGTGAAACTCCAGTGAGCAGTGGGAGAGACTGGGCCAGCCTGCCTTTCGCTCCTGAACTTTACCCTTCGCTGCAAATCTTGAAAAGAAGTCAAGTCCAGGGTTGGGTGTGCTGGAGCACTCTGGGAGGCTGGATGGTTGGGTGGATTCTAGGAGTTCAAGGCCAACCTTGTCAACTTAGCAAGTTCCAAACCAGCCTGAGCTACATAGCTTCTCTCAAAACTTAAGAGGAAAAAAAATCAAATTCTGTCATACTTAAGTAGTTAAAAAAAATTAAACACACACACATTTTGGCAATGGTGATGAGTCACTTATTTTTTTTAAAATGTATTTATTCTTTTATGTTATGAGTACACTATTGCTGTCTTCAGACACACAAGAAGAGGGCATCAGATCCCATTACAGATGGTTGTGAGCCAACATGTGGTTGCTGGGAATTGAACTCAGGACCTTGAGAAGAACAGTCAGTGCTCTTAACCGCTGAGTCATTTCTCCAGCCCATGAGTTACTTTTATTAAGAAAATGAAGCATGGCTAAAGATATTCAAATTTAAATATAGCAAGTAGTCAAATTGCCTTCAGTTGCTAAGTTCACACTCAGGAGACCACAATGGCAGGCTTTTATGTAATCCTTCAGAAATGTTCATATACCAGATTGCATGCTCATTTTAACTGGTATCTTTTGGGGAAGGGGTCTTAACATTTAACAGGTAGGTATATATTAGGTCTTTGGGTACAATACACATCACCTGAGGTTTAAAAAGAAAAAAATCCAGGAAAACAAGTTTGGCTTCTGACAACTGCTGCTCTTAATCTTCAATATGTAGGAATAGAGCAGGGTTCGGGGCACAGCGCATCTTTGGGATATGAAGAGTTAATGTTGCTTTGGGATTGACAACTATATTTTCTGCCTGCTGTGGAGAGTCACGCACCCCTTCCCTAAAAGAAAAATCTCTCAGCTTTCAGATCTCTCCTGAATAATTGGCTGCTCGTTAAAAGTGTAGCGTTTGCGGTTGATAACAACAGTGTAAGTTTTAACAATATCCAGGGACTCATTGAAAGTACTGTAGCTAAGGACTTGATTTAAAAAAACAAACAAACAAACAAACAAACAAAAAGACCCAGCCCCTTTAATTAATTTAGTGATCATTGTGGATGGGAACTTGGCAGGTAGGATTTTGATCTCGCACAAAGGTAACTTTTTCTCATTTTTAAAACAATTAGGTTAAGAAACTGTTTACATAAGCAACTCAGTCGAACTTTATGGAATTTCCAAAGTTAGCATTGCAACCCAGTTCCCGAGTGCTTCATCAGCTTCAGGGATGGACGGTGCATGTGTGAGGTGTCCCGTATCAGCACATAGTGATCTGGTCCTCCTGTGAGTGCATATTGATATTTACCATGAAAGAAACAGCAAAGCCTCCTTTTCTCCTGGGAGAGTCTTTGTGATATGGGCTCTGCCTTCTGATTGGGGAGTTGCTCCAGCGGGTGACTTCACTGTGGTATTTGTGCACCCTGAGGGGACACTATTTTCCTTGGTCTCAGAGGCCTGATTTACATTTTGCAGGTTTCAACTTGAGAAGTCAAGGAGCTGTTCTTTAATGGCCAGTAGTTGCCGAATGGTTTTTATAAAAGTTGCTGTTGGGTATTGCCCCTCTTCTACAGTTCACTGCTTTCTCTGCAAATTCCTTCTCCCCTCTCTCTAAGGCGCACAGGAAAAGGCAGACACAGCAGAGGGAAAGTTAGAGCTCTGGGGTGGGTGTCCCTCTCCATCGGTTTATCCTTGGTCACATTGGTGTCGGGGGTGTAGCACTGGGTTATTTCAGCCCTAAATCCTTTTAGGAAGCAGGGTGTGCTTTTTTATCATGGCCCCCTCCCTGTGTGCATACATTCTCATATTACTGCCAGATATTCCGTAAACATTTTTAAAATACCTAAGAAATGCCTAGCGCAGAGCCGGATAGAAAGGTGTGGAAAATTGACGGCCGTTTCCAAGAGGGTACGTACTTCCAAGTGGAACTTAAAGTTGTGATGCCTTTGCCATATTGTAGCAAGGGGGTCTTTAAGGTTTTACATTTTTTAAAGCCTCCAGATGGTCAGTGGTCAGATTTCTTGTAACCCCATGAAGGCAACCATGAAGGTACTGTAGTTGTGATCCTAAGAATCCTGGGACAGGTAAGTCCTGGACTCCTTAGTAGATTATTCTCTGCAGCTAATAGTTTCTCCAGCAAATCTCTTAAAAGAGTGTCTGGTTTATTCCTTTAAAATAAAAGCTCACGGGGGTGGGGTGGGGGGCTGGAGAACTGGCTCAGAGGTTAAGAGCACTGACTGCTCTTCCGGAGGTCCTGAGTTCAATTCCCAGCAACCACATGGTGGCTCACAACCATCTGTAATGGGATACAGTGCCCTCTTCTGGTGAGTCTGAAGATTGACAGTGTATGCACATACATAAAATCAAATCTTTAAAATAAAGGCTCACATACAGATTGAGTCAGAGGTCTAGAGTGCTTTGGTTTTCCGATGGCTGTTGTTCCTTTTTTACTGACATTCCCAGATTCTTACCACCTTACATCACACACGGGCCACACTGTCCCCGAGCCCCAAGGGAACTTGTAGTCTTCATTTACCATATGCAAATGTAAAGTTGTGTTACATGTTAGCTCTTCCTTCAGGCCCAGAGACCTGGGTATGATGACTACGGGATGGCTGGATGGAGCCATGTTTAATACTAAATTTACTTCTTACTGTATTAGGTGTAGCCCAGGAAGAGGTCAAGTCAGAATCCAGTCTGGTGTTTTCCCAGTGCTCATTGTTTATTCTTCACTGTAAACTCCCACATCCAAGCCAACCCTTCAGAAGTTGGGAACTGTCAGTAGTTGAGCGGCCATATTTCATATTTCAGAGTGACCAGTGGATCTAAAATGTGCATCTTACCTATAACTTCAGTGTGGAAAGTTACTCGTTGTCTACGCGGTTTTCTGGCAAGGTATGCAAAGCCTTTATCCTGTTGGGTCGGTGCTGGAGGCTCTGAATGGTTAACAACTAGGTTTCTTTTTTATCACTTCTGGGCAGAAAGGGCTGCCCTTCAGTATGGAAACCTCTCCTAGGCTTATACCTGGGAGACTCCTTTCAGGTTTCTCCTTTTCCCTCTTCCTGTCCCCACTTTCTGGCCTGGATTATGCCTTCCTTAAACCACCCTGTCAGTAACTGTCATCAGATACTATTATCTCTTTCCTGACTTGCCTATTTTTGCCTCGAGGTCATATTGAGAATCTTAATGATTTCCTTTTGTTTTAGTTTAAGATGGGGTCTGGCTATGTTGCTCAGGCTGCCCTGAAGTGCCTGGCCCTAAGTTGTCCTCTTGCCTCAGCCTCTGAAGTTGAGCTCACAAACATGTACCACTTTTCCCAGACAGTTATACTCTCCGAAGGTAGGTCTGGTATTTGCCATCATTTAGTTAAATAAAATTAACCCTTGCTAATTGCTTGCTGTGCCTGAATACTTCTGATGGATTGTGATTCCTAGGACCCGGCTTCCTGCCAATCTGAGCTCTAGATGAAGGAGTCTGTGTTCCTAGATTTTGGGGGTAAGAAAACTACAGCTCTCTTGCCCAAATCTATCTCAGCCTGGCCATCTAGTTTTGTATGAACAGTAAGCTATGAGCAGCTTATGCCTTCTCAGTTAAAAAAAAAAAAAACAAAAACAAAAGAATAATAATATTTTGAGACTTGAAAATTACACGTAGGGCTGGAGAGATGGCTCAGTGGTTAAGAGCACTGACTGCTCTTCCAGAGGTCCTGAGTTCAAATCCCAGCAACCACATGGTGGCTCACAACCATCTGTAATGAGATCTGATGCCCTCTTCTGGTGTGTCTGAAGACAGCTACAATGTACTCACATATAATATATAAATCTTTAAAGAAAAAAACAATTACATATAATCCAAATTGTAATATACATAAAGTTTCATTAGAACAAAATTAAACTCATTTAATAACACTGCTTATGGCTGTTTTTGTACTATGAAGGCAGAGCTGAATAACTGGGACACTATAAAACGTTCCTGCCTATAGACCTGATACTCGCTGTCTGGCCCTCACTGCACAGTTTTGGTGACCTCTGTTAAGTTCAGTAAGTTTTAATTGAGAAATGCAAATACAGAGAGGGCCCACCTAACCGTTTGGATGGAAGCTGGAGCGTTTGTGTCTTCAGCCTTTAGCCGTGTGTGGGACAGTGTTCAGAGGTGTTGGTGGGGGGAGAAAACGATGGACTGGATTACACACGAACTCCCGCTCTCAGAGCAGAGGATGGAGCTCCTGTGTGTTCTCTGCGCTATCTCTGTTTCCCAAGGGAGTATGTGCCAGTGTCCTAACCAATCTGAAATTCGGGGCATAAGAATTCTGTTTCTATAACTTCAGAAACACTAATACAGAATTTGAAAAGAACTATGTCGTTTCATTTTAGCTTGTATTTTGAGACAGGATCTCACCCTGTAACCCAGGCTAACCTGAACTCACTGTGTAGCCTAGGTTAGCCTGAAAGTACAGATGTGAACTACCATACCAACCTCCATGTTTGCCTTTTTTTTTTTTTAATTACTTATTTATATATATGAGTGCACTGTATCTGTCTTCAGACACACCAGAAGAGGGCATCAGATCTCATTACAGATGGTTGTGAGCCACCATGTGGCTGCTGGGATTTGAACTCAGGACCTCTGGGAAAGCAATCAGTGCTCTAATCACTGAGTCATCTCTCCAGCCCTCATGTCTGTCTTTTTTTAAAGTAAAATCTATAGTGCGACTTGAGGTCAGCCTATGTAAACATTCGTAAGTATTTTCTATTTTATGTTAAGGGTATTTTGCTAGCATGTATGTATCTTACCACACGGACACAGGAACCCATGGGGGTCAGAAGATAGCAGTGGATCCCACAGACCTGGAGTTACAAATAATTATGGGCTATCACGTGGGTGCTGGGAACCATACCTGACTCAGGAACACACAGACACACAGACACAGACACACAGACACACAGACACACAGACACACACACACACACACACACACACACACACACACACACACACGAAATTGTATTGTTAGCTTTTTTCTTTTTTGGAAGTGGTAAGTTTTATCTGAAACTACATATAACCTGTCTATTGTTGGGAAGCTCCCTGAGTGCATCGTGAGAGCATTGGAGGAGAGAGCATGTGGAAGTGTTTCACGTGCTTGGCTCTAGTTTTTTGAGTTGTCAGTGGACACAGATGAGCGTGGTGGCCTGAGGAAGATGTGCAGGCTGGGCCACTGGTGTGTTAGTGAACAACTGGAGATGTAGAACAGAGTGCAGTTCTGTGTGAGGTGGCCGGGCAGATGCACGGTCATCTGGGAGATGCTGAGGGCTGACAGTAAGTGAACAAAACCTGGATTTGCTTGAGTCTCATCTCCAGCTGGCCTCGATTGGCAGCCCTGCTGCTGTCCTCTGGGTTTTAGGGAGAAGTGTCACAGTTTAGAGCAGAGCTGTTTGTTGATTCTCACTGCCCCAGATTCCTGAGACTTAAACATAAGGGATGAACCTGTCTTAAGTAGTTACTTTCAGCATAAGGTTTCAGGGTGGCAGTGCCCCAGGGTTCTGTGCCCTGCCTTGGTGGCTTGCTCGCCCTGAGATTTGTAAGCAGGCCCTTCTGGGATTTGCAGGCTCCTTTCTTGTAAGATGATAAAGTTAGATGCTTGTTCATTGGGGCTTAAAATTGACAGCTTGCTTAATGGAGGCCTCCAGGAAGCTTATTGAAGTCCCATCGGCATCTCCTTCTATGCAGTCTTCCAGGGGCCAGCCTAAAATAACTGGACCCAGTCAGTCTGGTGCCCTCTGCAGCTACATATTCATGAAATAAAATAAAGTCACTATCTCTCTCTGGGACAATGCACGCACAGATCTCTGTGGGAGGAGCACCTCTGGCGGGGCTGGGAGGTGACTAGGGATGTGCTTTGTTTTCTTCCCAAACTTGGGGACTTCTGTCCCTCAGCTCCCTTCTTTTATTCTTTGTTTTCCAGCTGTGGAGTGCCTTCCTGTTGTGCCGAAGGCAACAGTGAATTATTGTCTTATTTCTCCCATTTTTATCTCATCTTCTTGTTTTGAAAAATTGGTGGAAATCTTGATTCAGAATAGGTCTTCATGTTTTTCATTTCCTTCCCTCCCAACCCCCCGTCCCTGTCCCTCTCCCTCCTTCCCTCACCCCCATCTCTCTCTCTGTCTCCCTCCCTCCTTCCCTCTTCTCTCCCTTCTGTTCTTTTTTTCCTTTTTGAGACAGGATCTTGCTATGTAGCCCAGGCTAGCCTCAAACTCACTATGTAGCTATGTAGCTCACCCTGGCCTTGACCTTGAAGCAATCTTCCTGCCCCAAGTTTCTAACCACTAAGATTACAGATGTGCTTTTAACTAACTATAGTGCATAATGTATAGGTGGTTTATTTATGGAATTAGTTTTGGCTTAAAACAGGCAAGCACAGGATATGGGAGAGCAAAAGAGCTATTTCTCTCGTTTTTTTTTTTTTTTTGTTTTTTGTTTTTTGTTTTTTTTTTTTCGTCTTTAAGTCGCTGGCATTAATAGTTATCAACCAATATCTGTTGAGAACAAGTGAGCCAGTCCATTCCAGTTGACTGCCAGTCTGTGTGAGTTAGGAAGGTGTGCAGGGTGTTTTCATCATCCCAAGTGGGGGCTGTGGTTTGGGTTGATGCTCCAGGTTGATGTAAAATTGTAAGCCTGTGGTTGTTGTCCCAGGTTTACAGGCTAAGGATGTGTGTGTGTTTGGTGGTAAGGCCAGGGGGTTTATTTTATTTAATTATTTATTTGTAAATAATGTGCTTTCCGATTCCCAGGGTGAAAAGGAATTGTTCTGCAAGCGTTCTCTGCCATGATGACCGAATCTTCGTTCCTTTAAACTTGTAACTAGGGAGTGCACTGTGGTGGAGCGGCTTTCTTGGAGAAGTGTGTGAAGCTTTCTGTTACTCAGCACTTATGTGAGGAGCTCCCCCCTCCACCACCCCCCAACCCCCCAGTGTCTGGAGCTTGTTGCACTAGGGTTCTATTTGTTGAACAAAGACATTATTTAAATGGCAGCCCGGGAGAAAATTTCTCCTTTAAGGGTTTTGTAATGTGTAATGGATATTGAAGCCGCTTGCTGTACCCTGAGGGAATTTGTAATGGGTGTGAGGGGTTAAGACAAAAAGCAGTCATCATTAGGAAAAATCAAAGTGCTAGGGACTAAGTACCCGCCGAGCAGAGCACCGTGAGAGGTGAGAGAGAAGCCAGCCAGGAGAAGCTTCTTGGGTTTTGCAAAAAGCTAACGGATGTGAATGAAGAACCTCCCAGAAAGGCTGGACTGTTTGAGCATAAATATTCTAAATACAAATTAGAACAAAAATTCTAAAAATAATCAGGTAACTGTGAAGGCAAGGCTCGCTTTTCCTGGAGTTATGCAGATGGTTGCAGCTTGGAAACTGCTTAGCAGAGGAAAGCTGAGGGTTGCTTCTCGGTCATTCCCACTAAGAGCAAGGGAAGGAGGAGGATTAAAGGGCCCTGTGCTGGGTGCCTCTGAGTTCTTCTGTCTCAAGAGCTGATATCTCTGTGAGGAATGAGGTGAGATGACTCATGGTTTTCCTGTGGCCACATAGGTGGGTGTTGGTGGAATCCGGGGTTCACATGCTTTGTTCATGCCCCTGCCACTCTGCCATCTGAGAGCAGACTTGGCACACGAGAGGCAGGGAACTGTAGAGACCTTAAACTGGGCAAAGGACCAAGTAACTCCATCAGAGAGAGAGCCTCGTGTCTCTGACTAAAAAAAAAAAAAAATCTGGATTTGGAGTTTTCTAATTTTTTTTTTTTTTAAAGAGGGCTTTATACTGATTTGTAAATGAAACTCTCTTAAAGGGACAACTTTTAGGTTCGGAGTACTTTAACTGGTTGTGTAATATTTAGTCTTATGCCTCTTGGAATGCCAAAGGAATTTATTGAATTTCAGAACGAGGCCCTGGGTTTTGTCAAAGTCTAATAGGGAGGGGAAGGTTACCATCTACTGTTCTGAAAGGTGGTCAGTAAACTGATTAAAACGCCACCTTATCTAACTTCCTACCTTGGCCACTATTGCTTCTGGCCTCTGAACTGCCTAGCTCAGTTCAACTGTTTCCTTTATCTGACAGCACTAAAGATAAGGCCGAAAGGCCGCCCAGTGGGTCTACAGTTCTAGTCTGTTTCTCCTCCGCTCCCAGTAAATTCTGACCCTTCCTTGGTGACTTTGTGTGCATGTATTCCTGGGGTTTGCTGAGTAGGTCTAATTCGGGTTTTTATTGACTGATTAGAGAGATAGCTGCTGTACCCCAGGCACTTCCCTTTGTCACGGTTCTGTCTTTCGGGCTCCAAAGCACTCCGTTCACCTTGATTTCTGTTCATGCAAATTTGCCAAGCTATCAACCCCAGTCTTTCTAATCTTTCGGGAGCATCTCGGAGCTAAGGTTCATTTGAAGGTCACTGTTTTTTTTTTTTTTTTTGTTTTGGCTGTTTTTCTGAGAACAGGTCATAATGGCCCTGAAGGACTTGTGTTTGTGGTGGGTTCTGTGCCTCTCCCTGTCGCAGTTCACTTCAGTCTGAATTGAAGATTCAAACAAACAAACAAACAAACAAAAAAAAGCAAACTCAACCCAGACCCAGACACTTCTAACCTGAGCCCTCCAGCCTTGAGCAGCGTGATGAATTTCTGTGTTTCTGTCTGCCCTTTCTGCCTTCCTTACAGACTTATAGACTTAGCTCCTATCTTCTTTCTGTCCTTGTGTGGAGAATGTGGTTAAACCGCCACATGAAGACTTTTAAATGCTTTGATGAGTTTCCTTTCTTGTGGGATTGGGTGACACTCCATGCTGCACAGAAGTAGGGGTGGGGTGGGGGAGTGAGCTTTGGTTTTAAAAGGCCCCATTCCCGCTTCTCTCCCCTCCACCCCATGGGTAAAATACGGAAGCATAAATGTGTTCTCAGGGTTATTCCATCATCCAATTTCAGAGAGAATGAAAATGGCCCACCTTTTCCAGGAGAAGAGCGTAGAGAGGGTGTAGGGAGAACATGGAATGAGTTGGCAGGGACTGGAAAGTAATAATTCCCCGCCTTCAGCCCACACTGTCATTGAAGGCAGGAATAGTTTGCCTGCAGATTTCCAAAATGTGTGACCATCTTAGGAATAAGAGGTAGCACCTTGGCAATGTAAACTTGTTGATTGATATGGAATTTTAAGTTTTGTGGCCTTTACCTACAACATTGAGAACCTTAGCTTCTGGGAGGTGAGCACATTTAGAATATGTGGCTGCTGTGGTCTAACTGCGTTTACCAAGTTCATTCACTGGACACCGATCCACTCTTCTCGTGTTGACGGGAGAGGTGGTTAGTTTGTGAAGACCTGCTCTAAGTGTCTTTGGTGGTGGGTTTATTGTGAAAGTGAGTTTGGATCTTCCTGTTTTATTTACGCTCTTGCTTGAGGGACGCACCCATTGTGTCACAGTGCACAAGAAGACTCTTACCAGGTAGGCGCCAGCAGGCTTTGGGATGTCTCAGTCTGCAGAACCCTGAGCCAAGTCAATTTCTGCTTATTATAAATTACCCAATCTGAGGTACTCTTAGAGCAGCAGAAAATGGATCAAGGCAGTGGCTAAGTGGGATAGTAATAATGAAATTATAGAGTTCATAGAGAATATAGGTAAGTCCTAACTATAGTAATACATGCCTACAATCCTAATGCCTGTGGGCAGGAGATCAGTTCAGAGTTATCTTTGGTAACCTTGGGAGCCCAGGACTCAAGCAACAGTCCTCAGGGTAGTTTAAGTTGTTAAAAATGTTTAGGCAGGGCTGGAGAGATGCTGCTAAGAGCACTGACTGCTCTTCCAGAGGTCCTGAGTTCAAATCCCAGCAACCACATGGTGGCTCACAACCATCTGTAATGAGATCTGATGCCCTCTTCTGGTGTGTCTGAAGACAGCGACAGTGTGTTCATATAAAATATATAAATCTTTAAAAAAACATTTAAAAAATGTTTAGGCAAAAGGATTCTAGTTTAATGTATTTTAATCTCATATTGAGGAAATTGGGGCTGGTGAGATGGCTCAGTGGATAAAAGGACTTTATTCAACCTCGGGACCTGAGTCTGATTCTTGGAACTTGTATAAGGGTGGGAAGAGAGAACTGACCCCACAGAGCTGTTCTCTGACCTACAGACATGCACATGTACACGTACACATCATGGCCTGTGTACCCACATGAAAATCATGGAGGCATACACGGTAATAAATAAAAATGGTGGTATGGTTGCCTCAGGTTTGTAGTTAACCTGTGTAGCTATGTCCTTCAAGTGTTCCTGCTCGGCACGTCAGATAGTCTAATAGGTGGATCCAGTGATTTCACCTCTGACTTGTGTGCCTGTTGCTTGTAGGGGTTAGGGAAGAAGAGAGTGTTAAATTCCCTGCGACTAGATGCCTGATGTAGGTGCTGGGAGCTGGACCTGAATCCTTTGAAAGAGCAGCCAGTGCTCATAACCGCTGAACCATTTCTTCAGCCCCAGAGGTTCCTTGTTCGTTTTTAAAGACCAGGTCACTGGCTGACCTGGAACTCCCTGGGAAGACCAGGCTGGCCTTGAACTCATAGAGATTGGCCTGCCTCTGCCTCCCAAGTGCTGGGATCAAAGTCGTGCATCACCATGCCCAGCTGATTCTTTTGGTTTGCTTTTTTAATGTGAGATCATAATTTGATACAGGGAGCATCCTGGAGTTTTCCTTGCAAAATCGCTCATTTTGGAGGTGGGAAGAAGCTGGGGCCTGGGGACGAAGGTTATTGGGTGGGGACTGATCACGTGTGTCAGATGCTTTAAGGCCTCTTCGTGGGAAAAGCACTGCATGCCCCGGATTGACTTTGTGGATCAGTTCTATACAGAGTTTGAATTTATAGTGAGTATTTTAGATTGAATGCATGGGACAGAAAATTCCCAAGAGGCTACACATTCTTAGAATTTTACACACTATGAGAGTTTGTGGAGACATCTGTAATTCAGCTGTGATAGAATTTGTTTACCTCATCAGAGTCGCTTTAGAAGTCCGCATGCCGAGAAATAAGTTAGCACTGACCCGTGGTGGACATGGGAGCCACTCGGTTTGGTAGTCACCTCAAGAAGACTTTGGTTTTGGGTTGAGGATTTAGCTCAGTGGTAGAGCGCTTGCCTAGCAAGCAAAAGGCCCTGGGTTCGGTCCCCAGCTCCGAAAAAAAAAAAAAAAAAAAAAAAAAAAAAGGGAAAAAAGAAAAAAAAAAAAGAAGAAGACTTTGGTTTTAGATTACATCCCTTGTAAAACTGTGATGTCCTGGCCCAGACAGCAGTGGTGGGTGTAGACCATGACTAGGGGAGACTCTGGAAACGGACAAACCTTCCAAAGCCTTCCAGATGTCTAGAGGATGTGGACTGGATGCCCATGCTTTTGTTTTTGTGTCTGTATCTGAACTGCTTTTACTTTCATGCTGCTTTAGGGAAGGGCCTAGGAACCTGTTTTTTAGATTGGGAAATAAAATGAAAGTTAACGGTTTTTTGGGGGGGGAGGACATTTTTTTAGTTGGTGTCGACTCTTCTGTGAGAGAAAGAGACGGAGGGGCAGTTTCAGTCCCTTGAGGCGGACCGTGGGTGGGGGTGGTGTTGAGGATGTGGCTGGAAGTAACTGGAAGCAGATTCATTCATGGCTTTGGTGATCTTCAGTTACGAAATGGGCCTCCAGTGCCCCAGTCAGCAGCCTGTTAACCATGCCTGACTAAATAGGTATTGTTTTTGAAATTCACAGATTGCCTGGATCCCCACTGCCTTCTTGGCCTTCTGCTCATATGCAGCTGGCTTTGTTCGTGCATCATTCTGTGTTTTATCTGGCTGGTTACTTCCCCAGTCCCTTTTATGGCGAATAATGGACACAAGGAGCTTGAACACCCAAGTGTATGGTTAATCAAACAGGAAGTCTCAAGGAAGCACAGAGAAACAAAGGACAGGACAGGAAAGGTCATTCATGAACCTAGGCTTTAGACATCTGCAGGGTAACATCTGACAGCTCCAGAGACGGGCACTTGGACTCACCAAGTGGAATGTTTTATGTGGGATTTGCACCATTTTTCTTATGCATTGGGAACGTTAAGCCTTAATAAATTAGATAGAGATGAAGGTGACAGGAAGGCAGCTCTGGCCGGCAGGTGACTTAGATCTGAGAGTCTGATTTGTCCTGTCCGAAGCACAGTGAAGTTGCAGGATGAAGAGTGGCTGGAGGTGACAGCTGGGTTAAAAGTTGGCTTTAAGTAGCGCCTTGAATATTGATTGAGTCCTGGAGGAATAGGAGGTTTAAAAAAACTAGGTGGAAATTGAGAGTGTAACGGTGGGGCATGGCTATCCTCCTAATGGAGGAGGTTTAGACTTCCGGGGCAGCCAGGCTGGTCTGTATCTCAAAGAACCGAAGAGAAGAAGAAAGGAAAATGTGGTCTAGCGGAAGGACATACATACCAACAGATCCCTAACCCCAATCCCGGGACAAGAATGGAAAATGCCGTGGGGACGGCAGAAACACCAGTTACCTACAGAGACGTCAGCAGCCCATATAAATACTACAGTCTTCTCAGAAACAACCTTTAGGATTCCTACCAGTATTGACATTCTTTCATCCTGTGATGGGAGACTTGTCTGAACCAGCCATTTAAATGCTATCTTCTACATAACAATGAAATTAAGTCGGGAGCCTATGGAGAGGAGCATCTGCTCACACCGGTTCCCATAAAGCACCAGGGGGTGATGCAGATGTGAAGGGAGAAGCTTTGGGCCTCTGCGTTGGAAGACGGGCTGTGCCTGGCTCTGCTCTGCATTTCAGTCATAGCAGGGCTTGTGCACCCCACAGAGACGTTATCTTTCCTGACTCCTTTTCACTTTGCTTGACTGCCCCCTAAACGCAGCCGCTAAAGGTCTCGTGGAATTTCAGCTCTTCCCGAAAGATCTCAAACTCTCCTTTGTCGTCATCTTCGTATTTATTTTGTGTTGGGTCCATAGTTCATCTGATTCAGAAGTTGAGTGGAAAGGCTGCAGGCCTGTGAGGTGAGGGGTGCATTACTGTCGCCTGAATTTACCCTATGAGATGAATCCCCGAAGCTAACAAACTCCGTGATTGCTTAACCCCTCCTGAATATTCAGACTGTCTGTTATGCAGAAGGCACTTCTGGGGACTAGGTAGAGAAGATCTGAGCTTAAAACTTGGGTGAAAAGATGGGGCACAGAGGGACCATTAACCGTCTCTGGTGTATACACAACATAGCATCCTCTATCCAGCAGTCTGTACTCAGAAAAGCTTGTTGGATGAGAGAATTCTATGGATTCTCCCATGACCCCGTGAACACAGTGTAGAGGTGACAGTAAGGTGTTTGTTTACTTGTGCCAAGATGGAGTTGCCCTTTAGATAGGGTTGAGGTTGGATGTCCGAGATGGGATGGAGTAGTGGTGTTGTTTGGCAATAGCATAGCACTGCTGGTTACACACTAAGGCCTTGTACCAAAGAACCCCAGCAATAAAGTCACTTAAGGAACATTGATATCTGTTTTTCTTTCATGTGGTAGGTCTGTGGTGAGTGGTTCAGGGCGATCTGGGATGTGAGATTACGGTTATAATCTACCATTCCTTAGAAGGCCTTCCTTGGGTACGGTTGATTTTGAGGGGTGGACACTTCTCTCTTCCTAATAGGTTCACACTGTTGAGAAATGTGTGTCTGAGTGTTAAGACTGAGACCTGGATGTGGCACACGTAATCTGCACTGTTGTGACAAGGACAATGAGAACAGCTGTTGGCAGACAGCGGTGTATGCCAACGTTTCTCCTGGAGCTGTGCCTGCCAACTCCTGTGTGGCCTCACCCCCACTTCCCACGTGGTGGTCTTTTTGTGGAGTCTTCCCGCTAGAGGATAGTAGCCAGCATGTCCTCAGTGAGCCTTAATGATCCTGGATCTTCTGTGAGCCCCCTGAGGAAGGCCTACCTCCTTCTCCTGCTACCTCAGCATGCCCACCACTTCCTGCCTTGCAGAATTCACTTTCTTATTTTCTAATTTAAAATGTATTACTAACCAGGAGGTGGTGGTGCACACCTTTAGTTCCAACACTCGGGAGGTGGAAGGCAGGAGTTTATGAGTTTGAGGCCAGCCTGTTCTACAGAGTGAGTTCCAGGACAGCCAGGGTTACAGAGAGAAAACCATGTTTCAAAAAACAAACAACAAAACAGAACAACCACGAACAAACAGAAAAGCAACAACAACAACAACAACAACAAAAAAAAAAAAAAAGAAGGAAAGAAAAGGAAGGAAGAAGGCGAAGAGCTTTTCTTCGCTCCAACCCTTCTCAAATGTGTGGTTTCTTGTTTTTAAATTATTTTTTATGTAGATACATTTATAACTACCAGCTGCCGAGCCCTTTAGTGTTAACCACACGTATGTGTTTAGTACTGACCACTTTTAGTTGGGTAACCCATTGGGGGCCTGTCCTTGAAGAAGGCCGATCCTGCTCTCGGCAGTCATTGCCTTTAGTTCTTCATCTGGACCTGGGGCCTTGAGATTTCGCCCATCCGTGTTAGCCTGTTAGCTGCTACTGCTGTCTTTTCACATCTTCTTTCGATAACCCCATCGTTGTGATTTTTGTGGACACAGCTTCCCTGTCATGGGTAGAAGACACAAATCTCCCAGGAGGCCCTCTGTCTGCCACAGTCTGTCAGCCTCAGAATTTACCTTTTAATGTCATGGTTCCACTTTTTCGTTCTCTTAGCCCCTGCCTTGACCCTGAGATCTTACCGGGTTGGTGCACATTTAAATGGCTGTCTGTGTCAGATCCATGTTGGGAGAGCACATCTGTCCACATGTTGACAGGATACATCTGCACAGGACGAGTCTTGGTTTAGCCAACAGCTCTGATTCTGTTTACCTTCAGCAGCGATAGATGAATCACAGCTGTTTTAAAATCCAGATGTGTTTTAGAAACACCCTCATTATGTCATCCACTGGTCACATGACCGCACAGTCTCCTTCCTGGCATCTTAGCATTAGGAACATAGGAAATCATGGTAGATTTAGCAAAATGGTTGTGTATTACAATGTACGTATATTGTATATGCAGTAATCAATGTTTCGGCTGCGACCTGTGTTCGCATGAAATAGGGCGGTTAAAGGTCTCACACAAGATGTGTTCTATTAAACAAAACATCTGTGCTTTAAAACCTTTTAAAATTTAGAGTCCTAGATGAGAGGTCATGGCTGCATGCCATGTTTGGTCACACTTGTAAGCCGTACCACTTCTCCAGTTAGTGGTGTATAGTGCTAACATAAAACCAGCAGTTGTGAATTGGTTATTATCCAGGCAAATGGATAAAGCTCTGTAATACACACTTCTTCAGGGCTGGAGAGCTGGCTTAGTCAGCAGTTAAGAGCACTTGTTGCTCTTGCAGAGGACCTGGGTTCAGTTCTCGGCACCCATATGGTGACTGGCAACCATTTAAACTCTAGTTTCAGAGATTCCAATGCTCGCGCACGTGCACACACACACACACACACACACACACACACACACACACACACACACGGTGCACGTACAAACATTCAGGCAAAACATTTATACACATAAACGAAAGCCAAACTTCTGTTACACTGAAAGGATGAATTTATCTTCTTCCCTCCCTCCCTCCCTGCCTCCCTCCCTCCCTCCCTTCCTCCTTTTCTTTCTTTTTTTTAAAGACGGAGTATCAGTATGCAGCCCTGGCTAGCCTAGAACTGGCTGTACTAAGTAGATTGGGATGACTTTAATTCAGAGACATTTCCGCCTCTGCCCCCAGGACTGGGATTAAAGATGTGTGCCACTATGTCCTGCTGAATGGATGGATTTTAATAGATTTAGTCTTCATTTGGGTTGATGGGTTACTAAATATAAAAATTTTATACTTTAGGGGAAGTGTATTCGTAAGTCCAGTTTCTTCTTTAAATTGTACTGACTTTTTAAAAATGGTTTAATTTTTACTTTTTGAGCTAGAATCTCATGTCACCCAGTCTGGCTTCAAACAGGAACTCACTCTGTATCTGAGGATGGCCTTGAACTCCTGATCCTCCCACCTCCCCTTCCCAGGTGTGGAATTACAGGTTTTAGGAGCTGCTGGGGAATCAAACTCCAGGCTTTCTGCTTGGTAGGCAAGCGCCCTGCCACCTGCACACAGACCTGTATTTATGTTTTCGTAGAGGACCAGTTTCACCTCTAAAGCTCCCTGTAGTTTTGCTGGGAGCCTGGTGTGTTAAAGCTTCCTCCTCTGAGATACCTTTTGAGTGGGAAGTAAGTTCTGTTTGTCTGCAGAAGCTGATATGGGTGAGGTGTGTGCTCTCCCCTCCTTTTTCCTTTTTCTTTTTTAGAAAGTGAGTATTTCTAGGAACTCTTAAGTTACCATTCTCAGGAGTGGCCATGCCAGTAGGTTTCTTTCATCTTCTTTTTGCTTTCTAAAGGATTGTGATCTCTTTGAATTGACTTCTTTTAGTTCTGATTCTTGGGAGTTTCTTGGTCTGGTTTTCTTCATTTGCCCAGAAACCTAACCCTTTGGTCGGACATACTGTGTGATCTTCTAGGCTTTACTGTCCCAGCTTCTTTGGGAATGAAATCCCTTCCCCATAAACCGTTCTCCACTTTCTGCCAGTGTGATACATAAACTGTGTTTATTGTGCCCCTCATCGGCCCTTGGGGGTTACATCTTCTTTGGGAGTCTCCTCAGTGAGTCTCGACTATCTTGGTTTTATTTCCAATATTGACCATGTTGGGGTCAGGAACTGCATTGACTGAACTTTTGGGTGAGTGGTTTAGAGCTCAGGGGCTGGCCTTGTGAAACGGGAGGCATCTGCTGTTCCTCCATTGGCGTGATGAATCACAAGTTTTCACTCTGAACGTGCTGGTGAAGAACAGGGCTAAGTTCAACAATTAAATATGTCCAGACCCTGGCTTTGGAAGAGTGAAAGAGCTGCATTCACTCAGTGTTGGAGACAGGCCACAGAATTATTTTCTCACAGTTTTAAGACTCATGCACAACGGGAGACCTGCCTAGGCGTTTGTTCTGTTGCACTTCCGCCCAGAACAAGAAAAGAGCTGAAACCAACTGTAGACTTGTTTCCTTTAAGAAGCTCCTTTTTTTTTCCAGGTCCAATAATACCAAGTTTCTTTTTTTAGGATAGCAAAATTTCTCAGGCAAAGGCTTTCTGTTTCTGTTTTATTAACTATAAAGTCCTAAGCACTGGGAATGTAACTAACTCATAAGAGTTTGGTGTTTAGAGTGTATCATCAGTTCCTGGGATCGGTCCCCAGTACTGTTCACTCTCCCATGAGTACACACAGACTAACAAACACACACATCTATATGTTCTAAATTGCTGCCTAAGAGTGTGTGTGTGTGTTGTGTGTTTGTTGTGTGTTGTGTGTGTGTGTTTGCATTTTATCGAGACAAGTTTGTCTGTGTAGTCCTGGCTGTCCTGGAACTCACAGAGACCCATCTGCTTCTGCCTGCTGAGTGATAGGATCAAAGGTGTGAGCCACCACAAACAGCTTATTTTCTTTTTTCTTTTTTCCGGAGCTGGGGACGGAACTCAGGGCCTTGTGCTTGCTAGGCAAGCGCTCTACCACTGAGCTAAATCCCCAACCCCAGCTTGTTTATTTTTGAAGTAAGGATAGAAGCTTTTTCCTATCCTTTAAAGGTTATTACACTATAGTATTCATTCTTAATCCTGATCCCTAGTGACCCTGGGGATTATTCTTCACAGTTGAAATTCTAGTTACCCACAATGCTTCTCTCCTACTTCCCAGCAACAAATCAACTCATCTCTGAGTTTCCTTGTCTTTAAATATAATATGTGATTTAGAGTTGATTAGTATGGATTGCCTGTTTGTACTTAGAGATAAATACAAGGAAAAATGACCGTTTGCTTGTTCAGCAGTACAATTTCAGCGCACATGAATGTTTAATAGATTGTGGAATAAAAATTTCCTTAGAAAGATGGCAGGAACTTCAGGAATGCCCCCAATCTCCACTGGAATTTTATGTTTCCTTCTTGCTTTTGAAAGAAGTTGATTTTGTCATCTCTTCCTAAAGAACAATGTTACTGTTTGGCTTTGAGCCTTATGAAAATGCTACTATGTACCTAGTCATGGGTAATTTGAAGCCTTTACAGTTTCCACTTTCTACAACTTTCTAAAGGCAGCCATTCTTTCTCCCTCCTGTGCAGGGAAGGTTACAGTGTAGCTAGATCCTCCTGCTGACCGAGTTTGTTGTATGATTAGTGCTCCTGTGCATATCCTCAGGCATGCCTCGTGGTACTCACTTATGAGAGTCTTTGCAACTTTTGCGGCACAGTTACAGCAATGTGTGTCTTCAATTTTATGAGATAATATTCACTTTTTTTCTGGGGTGGTGCCACTTTGGATGCCTACCAGCAGTGCTGGCAAGCTAGCTGGTCTACCTCTGACACTTAAAAATTCTTAAACATACCCACTCATTAGTATAAGATTGTGTCAAAGTGTTTTGCTTCTAAAGTTTTCTTTCCATGTGTTTCTTCCTTCCCTATTTTTTTTTTTCCTGTAGAATGTTGCTTCACGGTTTTTGCCTTTATTGATTTGTAGAATTCTTCAATTATGCCGCTACCGATCCATCAGTAGCTTTGCATTGTGTCTGAATGTGATTTGCCTTTTTATTTTTTCTACGTTTTTTTTTTTTTTAGGTATTTTCTTTTTTAAACATCTGTTTTTTTTACCATATGTATGAGTGTTTTCTGGATTCATGTCTATGTACCACATGTGCACCCAGTGCTCTTGGAGGTCAGAAGAGGACACCAGATTCCCTGAAATTAGAGTTTAACATGGATATGAGTCACCATGTGGTGCTGAGGATCGAACCCAGGTCTTTTACAAGAGCAGCAAGTGCTCTTAGCCATCAAGCCATCTGTCCAGCCCTGTTGGGCAGAGTTTCTTAACTTCAGGATGACCATATTTATTAGTACATTCTTTGGCAGTCAGCCCTTCTGTGTCTTATGTAAGAAATCTTTGTTTCTTTTTAAGATCTAAGGTTTGGGTTTTCATTGTGTGCATTTTCCTTATTGGCGAGTGCAAGTCCTTTTCAGATGTATTCTATTTTAGAAAGATCTTAGCTATATTTAGTTCTCTTCCCTGTAAATTCTAGAATGAGGTTCCTCAGAAACTTCCTTGCATTTTGATTTAATCCATTCTGACTTTATGCCCATTTGGTTTGTGTTAGCATTCAGATATTACTGAGTTTGTCAATTAACTTGTTATAATTTACATGTTTTCAAGTAATTCCGATAATTTTTTATAATTTCACCCTCAATAGTCTTGTTTTTCTGTTGGATTTATTCCTGGGTACTTTTTTACTGCTGACTTAATTTCAAAGTAAATCATAGTCCTTTGGAGCAGTGTGCAGAAAAGCATAACTTTTAAAATATGGGTCTTCAAGTAATTTGTTTAATTCTCTTAGTTTGATAATTTATCTTTTGATGCTTTCAGGTTTTATATGTAGGCAGTCATCCATAAAAATAATAGTTTTATGTCTTCTTGCTAATCATATTCAGAACTCTAAATTCTGAAATCTTTTTTATAATCCGAGAAGCAATTTGAATATAACTGGCTTGGCACACGTAGTGATGGGTCTTGTTGAGTATTATGGCAGACTCTGATCACAATACTCAGATACAGGCAAGAGCATCAAGAGTTCAAGGTCACCCTCAGCTACATTTAAAGATGGAGGACTGTCTCTGCAGACAAGAACAACAGAAAAAGAACAAGTGACAGAATTATCAAGGCTGGGCTTTCAGACAACACAGCATATGGTGTCTCTGAGTCGGATTTTAAGTTTTGGGGATAGGTAGGCCCATGTGTCATTCATCTGTAGGTCCTGAGAAGTGCCAGAGTATGCTACTGTCCCATTAGGAACAGCTAGGGGAGGGGAGGCGGGTATGGAAGGAGAGAAAGCAGTCCCATCTAGCAAAGGATTGCCCAAATTCCATTCAACTTCAAGTTCTCACAGGATACGGTGCTGTTAGGAACCAGATTATAACTACCTTAATCTAGAGCATAACTTTGATTTGTATATATAAACATACTTTTCTTGGATTTTATTATACATAATTTCCCATGAATTCAGTACTCTGTGTGTGTGGGTGTGGGTGTGTGTGTGTGCATGCACATGCACATGCGTGTCTCTCTGTGCGTTTGCACACTTGTGTGCGCACGCGGGCATGTGTTCACTGAGGACTGAGTTACCAGTGGGAACAGCTTCCTCTTCCGGCAGCATTGCTGTTGTTGCTTCTGCTGCACTCAGCGTGTGCCAATCCATGTTTTTCCGGGATTCCCTTGGAGACTGAATCCGTATAATTTGCATGTTCTTATTGTCTCTTTCTCCTAAAATTTTTTTTTTACTGGCATTTTTAAGACGGGTCCTGTGTCTTCCAGGATGGTGTGCGGAACTCATTACACATTGCCGGGTGGCCTCGAACTTGAAGCAATACTCCTGCCTGTGCTGTGAGAGCATCTGCTGCTCTGAAAATTATCATTTGTTTTCTTTTCAATGCAGGGCAGTCTAATGAGCTTTTCTTCATCTGTGTTTATATACTCTCAGTATTTGGTAGTTAGCAGGCCACATTACCCAGGGCTGCAGCTCTGACGTAGCCTGCTGGGATGGCGGCAAATGCCCATCATCTTGCAATCCCTTTTGTGCATGGATTGGCCTACAGCTGCTTCCACAGGTCAGAGGTAGCACATGCAAGATGCAGTGGCCATCGCTGACCCATTGAGAGGCTTGGCAACTTGCACTTTGATCTCCCTGAGCCTGCAAACCAAACCAAAGTGTGACTTCCATGCGCCTACCAAGCTTAGGAGGACACAGGTGTACACTCTGAGTGTCCCCAACTATGTCTAGCTTTCTTTCTGTCCTCACTAAAGCTTCAGATATGCACAGCCCAGCTGCTAGGTGGTTTCCCTCAGTGCCACATGAAACAGAATCAGCCAGCTAATCCTTTCCCAAGTTCCCGACTCTAGATGTTGGGAGATGCAGAAATGGTAGTCGCTGTAAGTCTGTGAACTTTAACTTGGGAGGCCACGAGAGATAGAAACAGTAAGTCTCTGGCATTTCTGGGCTGGAGAATCTTTTTGCCTTTATGCCTTTCTGGAAGGGTTTCCTTTTTGAACTTGTGGATTCCCTGGAGAAGTTGTACTTCTCTTTGGCTTCAGCTAGAGCGCTCTGGGAGAGGAGCCAGAGATGTCCCGAGGCTATGCATTTTTTTTGTGTGAGAACTGTAGCTTGGCAGACATTTTAAAATGAGTTACCATCCCAGGAATCTTGTGTCTGGGAGCTCAGGCTCTTTCCAGCCGGTATCCTCTATCTACTGCCTACTGAGTGGTAGACAGGTGCAGGGTGAGTTTTGGAAGGGCTGTCACTGGGGACTGCAAGAGAACAAGATGTCCTCTGGTTCCTGGTTATCTGTAGCTTCCTAGAGAAAACCCCTGCTGTCAGAGCGAACCCTGGCTTCCTGGTTGCTGCCAGCTGTTCTGCATTAAGACCCCACCATCTTCAGGCAGTTGGTTTTGTTTGGCCTCTTATGTGCCCTCTTCTCCTCCAGAGGCACCCGAGTGCTAGCCTCTGCCACACCACCTCCTTCTTGCTCTCTGTTCATACGAAAGTGCTCACTTCTGTTTCCTTAGCTTCTCATACGAAGTGCGCGCCATCGGAGTGCACGCCACCCAGCACTTTTGGTGGGTGTCTTGGATTAATCCTTTAGCGGATGCTAAGCGTCCTGAGAGCAGAGAAGGCCTATCCATTTGTAATACACAGCAGTGTTCATTAACTTGTTTAGACTACGTGACCTTTGCTATGTTTACATTTCCTCCAGACAGAACGCAGTGTGTTTGGAGGGGCGATGCACACAGAGGCTGGAACTCAAGGAATGATTGTCTTGGTCTTGTGGGTTTGCTAATGCAAACACAGGTGAAGGCCGCAGGAGGCCCACACAGTGATCGCTCTGTCCTTCCAGATCTTGGCTGGAGTTTTCAGGGATTCTGCTTCCTGACCCGGAGGGTGAACACCAGCCGTTTCCAGATTTGTGTGTTTACATTTGTAGGATGAGAATGCTGAAGTCCAGTTTCTCATTAGGGATTCATAGCACATTAAGTGGGGAAGCTTGAGAAACTTAGTCCTACTTTATTTGTTTTATATAGCCCAGGCAAGTCTGGCACTATTGGGTGGGACTGGTCTTGAACTCACGATCCTCCTGACTGCTCTTGAGTAATCACGAGCCTGTTGAGTGCTGACAGCACAGACTTCTGACTCTATTCTCTTGACCCATATTTTTTTTTGATATAATATAATTTCTCCCTTTCATTTCCTCCCTCCAGACCCTCCCATAGGTCCCCCCTCTTTCAAATTCATGGCATACTTTTTATTAATTGTTGTGCACAATTTTTCTTTTTTAATATTGTGCTCTATCTATCTATCTATCTATCTATAGATATATCTTTACCTCCTAGCTAGTAATATAATTCCAACAAGTTTTTCAACCCTAGTCTTATCTTCTTATTCTTATATATCTTAATATTGCACTCTGGTATTTGCTATTTTTCCTGATCCCCCCCCCCTTTTTTAAAGGCCAGTCTTAACCCCTGCCTCCAATTAAAATGCTTCAAAGTAATGGATTAATTGAAAGACACAACTTTAGATTACAGATGCTTGAGTGACGAGGGTCCCCTCTGGAGGTTAATCAGTTCTTCAAGAGAATGGAGCTCTTAAAGATAAATCTGGGCGGGACAGACACTTTAGGAAGAACTTGCATAATTGAAAGCTTCATAATAAAGATTTTCTAATTGGGAAGGATATGGGCTGGTGAGATTCCTCGATTTCTATTCCCCAGTGTGTCAGTTTTGCCTTGGCAAATGCTCATTCAAGTTTGCTAGTGTCTACCAAGGCCCTTTCATTAGGTGGCTGGCTTTTGGTTTTGTTCTAAATAATTTTATCATGCTCTCTTTTTACTTTAATGTTACTGATTTTGGGGTCCCTTTGTACTACTGGCATTGTTAATAAGTGCACTTGATAACTAAGGCATGGTGGTAAGTTGCTTCTCTCGGGTTAATTTACTCCTCTGAGCATCCTGAAAGGAGGAAGGTCCTGAAAGGAGGAAGGTTCCAGAAGGAGAAACCTCCAGCAGAGACCACACACTTGCCTGTGGGGAGCCTGAACCCATTCTCTGAATCAGTCTCTGATTCACCCCTAAGAATAAAATGTTTGCTGGCCATGATGGTGTATACCTTTAATCCCACCACTCCAGAGGCAGGGGCAGGGGCAGAGGCAGAGGCAGGGGCAGAGGCAGAGGCAGAGAGGCAGAGAGGGGAGGAGAGGGGCAGAGAGAGAGAGGGGCAGAGAGAGAGAGGGGCAGAGAGAGAGAGGGACAGAGAGAGAGAGAGGGGCAGAGAGAGAGAGGGGCAGAGAGAGAGAGGGGCAGAGAGAGAGAGGGGCAGAGAGAGAGGGGCAGAGAGAGAGAGGGGCAGAGAGAGAGGCAGAAAGAGGGGCGCAGAGGCGCAGAGGCGCAGAGGGCAGAGGGCAGAGGCAGAGGCAGAGGCAGGTGGATATCTATGAGTTTGAGGCCCTCCTAGTCTACATGGTGAGTTCTAGGACAGCCAGAGCAACATAAGAGAGAGACCCTGTTCAAACAAACGAAGTTTTCTATAAATTCTGACTCTTCATCACTTTGGAAGTTGACACTTCTTATTTGTTGACTTATAAAATATGGGTCATTTTCAGCATCCCGGTGGTGAGAATTGCCAGGATGCTGATATTGTGGGATTTTATTAGGGATAAGCCTGGGTAGCAAACTAGAGGTCAGTAAATTCTTTGAGTGTTTTGGGAGTCTTTGCTGCTTAGGGTTCAAGGTTACCTTACTATCGTATGGAAGTTGTGCTACGCTGTAGTTTCTCACTGCTCGATATTCACTTGAGTAAGAGGCGTTGAATTTTGAAGATTCTGCCTCTACTTATACCACATACCATGTTTGTCTCAGACCGCGAAGATGTGAGTGTAAAGCCACTGGCTCTGGGGAAAGGACAAGACTTGCTATTTTTAGCCCCCTACGGCCATCCATCGGAACCTTAGAGATCCTTCGCTCTTTGGGTGGGCGGCAGACCGAGAGGGGGCAACTCTTCTTCTCTCAGGATCCCTGTGCGCTCCTCTGATGTCTTCGCCTCTGCTTTATTCCCACGCTTAGTGAGAACCAGTAGCTTGTGAGGTGCTGTGGGAAATACACTAACTGTTGGCTAGAGATGATTGGGCTGTGCTCTGACACCGGCCAAGGTGTCAAGCTTCATTTTCACTTCTGTGACCGTGCAGTAACAATGGCCCATACTCCATGGAGCAGTGGGATGACACAATGAAATAAAAGTACCATGTGTTTCTGCGGCGTTTGGCACAGAGCAAGTGGCCAATCAGTGATTATTTTTATGCTTATGCTTTGTGGGTGAGAGAGCCTCTTCTGGATGTGTATGCCTATTTTATTTTAGTCCACAGGTTTTATATTTGAGTAGTTCTGTGGTGTGTGTGTGTGTGTGTGTGTGTGTGTGTGTGTGTGTGTGTGTGTAGCATGCATGTGTGCATGCCTGCGTATGCCTGCAGAGGTCACATATGAACACATAATAGGGTCTTCCTCTCTTGCTGTCCACCTTATTGACTTGGATCAGAGACTTTGACTGAATCTGAATGAAGCTCACTATTTGAGCTAGGCTGGCCAATGAGCTCCAGGATCTGTCTGTCTGTCTGTCTGTCTGTCTGTCTCTGCTCTCCCGGGGACAGGCACACACAGCCATGCTCAGCCTTTTGCTTCTATGTTGGGGATTCTAATTCAGGTTCTTACATGTGCACAGCAAGCTCTCACCCACTGAGTCATCTCCCCGGCCCAGTATTTGAGTAGATGTGTTTATGACCATAACATAAGGTAAATAATCATATGTTTACTCAACACTCCCATTACTTATCAGTCTGTCTGTGCCTTCACACAGCCTCCTAGCAAAAATCCCTGGCGATAAGGAAGGTTCTGGAGCAGGGATGATGAGTTCTTGAGAGAGATGCTCTTAAAAAACAACTATGCCCTCTTCTGCTGTATCTGAAGACAGCAACAATGTACTTATATAAATAATAAATAAATGTCTAAAAAAAAAAGGGGGGCTGGAGAGATGGCTCAGTGGTTAAGAGCACTGACTGCTCTTCCAGAGTTCCTGAGTTCAATTCCCAGCAACCACATGGTGGCTCACAACCATCTGTAAAGAGATCTGATGCCCTCTTCTGGTGTGTCTGAAGACAGCTACAGTGTACTTATATATAATAAATGAATACATCTTTAAAAAATTATTTAAAAAAAAACAAAAAAACCTATTTCTTTATTTAGAGATAGGGTCTCTTTACATAGCCCTGGCTGTTCTAGAACTCACTAGGTAGTCCAGGCTGGCCTTGAACTCAGAGATCCTCCTGCCTCTGCCTCCCAAGTGCTGGGACTAAAGGAGTGTCCCACTACACATGGCCTAAGAAAAGTTCATTCATTTTGTTACCCTTGCCACGGCACACATGTGGCTGTCAGAGGATTATTTTCGGTTCCCTTTCTATCACATGACTCTCAAGTGAGACCTCACGCTGGGTGGCAAGTGCCTTTGCCAACTGGGCTATCTCAATGGTCCCTGCATCTTCCCTCCCTCCACGATACAGACTGCCGTCCTCTCCATTGAAGCTTCTCTCTCTTTTTTTTTTTATTTTTTATAAAATATGTGCCAAGCACACCATGTATTTTCACGTGTAATTCAATACCTAAGTAACTGAGTCATAGCTAAAGTCTCCTTTAGAAAGATTTGCTTTTGTTTGGAAATAATAGCAGACCACATTGCTGTCTAAAAATAACTCCGTTTCTGTCACTGATATATTTGACCCATCTGGAAAAAAAAGTTCTCTCCTGTTCTCTTTTAACATGGGAGGACATTTATTTCTTGTCTATGATGTTGTTTTCTAGAAGTTTAGCTCTTGGCCGTTCTGTTTCTCAGTGTAGAGAGTTCTTGGAAGTGGCCTTAAAGAGGCAGTTTCGAGAATTCTATTTCAAGCTTGCTCCTGTGTGATGTCGGTGGGCGAGAGTTTCTCTCAGTTATACCTCTGCTTCAGTGTGGGAGTTTCGGGGGTCGGGGTGACTCTGTTTTATAGTGCTTTGGGATTTTGTACATCTTTTTTTGTGATAAGAACTCCTGTTTTTCTTTTTCTTGGCAGATGTACATTTAAGTCTGGGTTTTTTTTAAATTTCTTTTTTTATTTTGTGTGTATGGATGTTTTGACTGTATGAATGTTTGTGCACCATGTGTACCTGGTACCATGAGGGAGCCAGAAGAAAGTTCCAGGTCCCCTATCTCCTAGAACAGGAGTTTAGATGGTTGTGAACTGCCATATAGGTGGTGGGAATCAAACCACATCCACTGGAAGAATGGCCACTGCTTTTAACCATTGAGCTGTCTCTCTACCAACCCCCCTCCCCCAAGTCTGCTCTCAATTCTTCTTACAGCTTGATAAGAGACCCATCTTGTTCTCTACCCCCGAGACAGAGAAGAACTCGGAGACTTGAGAGTCCAGAGAGATCTGAGCACTCAGGTTGAGGTCTCTCTAGTTACTGTGTTTTATCCTGCTTCTTATACCCATAAGCCATATACCTTATTCCTTATGTCTGCTTTTCCTTCCCTAAATCTTTATTCATTCCAAGTCATCTTGTTAACCAAATTGTCTCTGAAGCCTGTTTACATAGACTCCAAGTGCTTCTTGTGTGTGTCTGAGGGTGTGGGCGGCATTAAGTACCTTCCAGAAAGCATCCAGGAATTTTTGCCCACCTACTTGGTTTCCCTGGAGGGTGAGAGAAGGTGATTAATTGAGTAAGGGAAGAAATAAGCCCACGAAGAGCCACCAACAAAAGGGTATCGCCGTGTTTACATTTATTTATTTTTTTAAAAGCCTCTCAGCTACAAGCTGAGCAGCCAAGTAAGATAATAGTGATTTATCGTTCTTTTATGACGTATGGAAGGAATTTTCTCAAGGTAGCTATCTTGCAACACTGTATGTTTTTGTTGTGTCTCTGGAGCCTTACCACTGCAGTGGCTATGTGTGTTTTCTTAGAATCTTGGAAGAGAAGTGTCATGTAGTTCCAGTCTTCATGAGTGGGGCATCCACAAATGCAGGAGGCTGTGTCAGCAGAACAAGAAATCTGTTAGAGAAGAGGGAGGCTTTATGACTGATGGGTTTGTTAAAAACTTAGTCTTGTTTTTCTGGTTTGAGAGATGTTCTGGATAAATAGTTGGATGGACTTACTTGCTGACTCATTGACTGATCTATCTATCTATCTATCTATCTATCTATCTATCTATCTATCTATCTATCTATCTATCTATCTATCCATCCATCCATCCATCCATCCATCAATCTAAGATAGGGTTTTTCTGTCTAGCTCTGGCTGCCCTGGAACTAACTCTCATACTCTTACTCTTACTCTCTCTCTCTCTCTCTCTCTCTCTCTCTCTCTCTGCCTCTGCCTCTGCCTCTGCCTCTGCCTCTGCCTCTGCCCCTCTCTCTCATTTTATGTGAGATAGCGTTTCTCTATGTAGCCCTAGCTGTCCTGGAACTATTCATTTGTCTATCTGTCTATCTGTCTGTCTGTCTGAGTTTCTCTCTGTAGCCCTGGCTGTCCTGGAACTCTACTCTGTAGACCAGGCTGGCCTTGAACCTGTGACTCCACACCTACCTCTCCTCCCCCCTTTTAAAAATAAAATAAATTTATTTATATGTGCTGCGGCATGTGGACGGAGGTCACAGGATAACTTGTGGGGCTTACTTCTCTCCTGAGGTGTCAGTGACGTGGTCATATGGCTTCTGGTCACTGAATTCAGATCATCAGGCATAGCAGCAAGCCACTTTATCCACAAAACCATTGCCTGAGCCCTGGATGGGCTTTTATTAAGTTACATCATGGTGAATACTACACTGGGGCCGCTCTTTGTTCCATCATGTGCCAGCATTTGTGATTTGTATGAACAACTCAGAATGAGAGTAATCCTAGGGCCCTCCTGACCTTTGACCCTTTATCTTTGGAAAGTAGCGGAGTAAGTGACTTGGGCACTAAATAAGCCACTGATAGATGACAGCCCTGGGTATATAGAAAGTCCTGAGGTATGGGACATTGAGGACAAGAGGAGTGCATGCAGGTCAAGCTAGGACAGTAGGCAGCATCCTAGGAGACATCAGAGGAGGTCTGATGGTGACCACGACTTTCAGACAGTATACACTGGACCAAGACTGTGAGAGGCTTTATTGGAGAGGCATATAAGAATGAAATGGGCTCATGTGGTGGATGATGGTCATTGCATAGAGGCCAGGACAGCAGTTCCAACTGTCTTCAGACTGGCAGTGGGAAGGGAAACCAGAAGGGAACCAGTCCCTTGTTCCCATGTCAAAGACACAGCCCGCATATGACACTGCCAGCACCAAGGCCTCAGGATCAGTACATCCACTCACTGCCCACATGGACACTGACACCAGTGACGTCAATATTTAGCTCTTTTGCCCGTTTCAAGAGAAGCCTGCTGGTTTTGAAGGTGGCACCAAACTTAACCCTGAGGCGACAAACTGCTTTGAAATCTTCAGTGACAATCAGCAAAAACCAAACTTTGCCTTTGGATGTGCTCTGGAGACTTTCATTTTCAATGTCACTGTCAAAAGTCATAATGAGGACTCCGTTACAGGCAGCGGACTTGATTGAGACACTTGTTTACAAGGATTTGCATAGATACTCCTCTCTGAGGCACCCCAAGCACTGCACCAACTGCATTCAGTCTTGCTTGCACAGTCAAATGCTGTCCCAATGGCACTAGGATACTCACTATGGCTCTGCTGTCCTTACACTTGGCTGCTTAAAAGGGAGTAACACAGGGAAGAGCTTTTAGCCACCTCAGATACTTCTTTAGAATGTCTCCAGGGATCACAACATAGAAAGCATCCTTATCGTCAGAGGAAGAAACTTTATTGAACTTTTGGTCCAGAATGTCCTCAGCAGTAAAGTCTTTGTCGAGAATAAGGCAGTCAAACTCTGCTTTAATAAAGCTGCTCATGGTTCTTGTTGTGCCTACATAAAACCTAGAGATGGAATTAAATTATCACCAGCTCTTACAAGGCCAACTTATCCAAGAACTCTGAATGCTGTCTCCTGGGAGTGGTGGAAACACTCACGCCACAGGGACACGGCTGGCCAGACCCATGGAGGAGCAGAAGCCAAATGCAAGGAGCCCTTGGCAGTCCGTTCCCTGCTCGCAGCCATCCCGTCAGCCACCTCATCCAGCCCGACGAAGCAAAGCCTAGGTGGTAAGGAGCTGCTGGCTGAGGGCAGCCTGCAGCAGAGGCTGCAGGAACTATCATTTCTTTTTCAGTGTGGAAACTCACAGAAAAGGGTAATTTCTGATGAATGTGTCTTGACATTTTGCGTAAGCCAAGGAAATGAGCCCTTCGGGAATATCTCAGACAAAACTGAGCAGATATCGTCATTAAAAGATAAAATTTTAAAAAGAAAAGAAGAAAAAGAAACATGAGTACTCCTCCCCAATAATCACTGTCAACCACAGCAAAATGCCAAAAAGCTGAGCTATAAGGAGAGTATATAGGAACATCTTGTAAATGCCAGAGGCAACTGACAAATTCTTTGACTTTTCTTCTGGACTCCGGCCCAGTAGAAAGAATTTTCCTCTTGTCGAGTTTTGGTGGCGCCCCAAATGGGTCTGCTCTTGTTGAGTTTTGTGGTGGCTGCCCCAAATGGGTCTGCTCTTGTTGAGTTTTGTGGTGGCTGTCCCAAATGGGTCTGCCCTTGTTGAGTTTTGTTATGACTGTCCCAAACGTGTTTGTCCTTGTTGAGTTTTGTGGTGGCTGTCCCAAATGGGTCTGCCCTTGTTGAGTTTTGTTATGACTGTCCCAAACGTGTTTGTCCTTGTTGAGTTTTGTGGTGGCTGTCCCAAATGGGTCTGCCCTTGTTGAGTTTTTTGGTGGCTGCCCCAAATGGGTCTGCTCTTGTTGAGTTTTGTGGTGGCTGCCCCAAATGGGTCTGCTCTTGTTGAGTTTTGTTATGCCTGTCCCAAATAGGTCTGCTCTTGTTGAGTTTTGTTATGGCTGTCCCAAATGGGTCTGCTCTTGTTGAGTTTTGTGGTGGCTGTCCCAAATGGGTCTGCTTTTGTTGAGTTTTGTTATGGCTGTCCCAAATGGGTCTGCTCTTGTTGAGTTTTGTTATGGCTGTCCCAAACGGGTCTGCTCTTGTTGAGTTTTGTGGTGGCTGTCCCAAATAGGTCTGCTTTTGTTGAGTTTTGTTGTGGCTGTCCCAAACGTGTTTGTCCTTGTTGAGTTTTGTGGTGGCTGCCCCAAATGGGTTTGCTCTTGTTGAGTTTTGTTATGCCTGTCCCAAATGGGTCTGCTTTTGTTGAGTTTTTTTATGGCTATCCCAAATAGGTCTGCTCTTGTTGAGTTTTGTTATGCCTGTCCCAAATGGGTCTGCTCTTGTTGAGTTTTGTGGTGGCTGTCCCAAATGGGTCTGCCCTTGTTGAGTTTTGTTATGACTGTCCCAAACGTGTTTGTCCTTGTTGAGTTTTGTTATGCCTGTCCCAAATGGGTCTGCTTTTGTTGAGTTTTTTTATGGCTATCCCAAATAGGTCTGCTCTTGTTGAGTTTTGTTATGCCTGTCCCAAATGGGTCTGCTCTTGTTGAGTTTTGTTATGACTGTCCCAAACGTGTTTGTCCTTGTTGAGTTTTGTTATGACTGTCCCAAACGTGTTTGTCCTTGTTGAGTTTTGTTATGGCTGTCCCAAATGGGTCTGCCCTTGTTGAGTTTTTTGGTGGCTGCCCCAAATGGGTCTGCTCTTGTTGAGTTTTGTGGTGGCTGCCCCAAATGGGTCTGCTTTTGTTGAGTTTTGTTATGGCTGTCCCAAGTGGGTCTGCTTTTGTTGAGTTTTGTTATGGCTATCCCAAATGGGTCTGTGCTTGTTAAGTTTTGTGGTGGCTGTCCCAAATGGGTCTGCCCTTGTTGAGTTTTGTTGTGGCTGTCCCAAATGGGTCTGCCCTTGTTGAGTTTTGTTGTGGCTGTCCCAAATGGGTCTGCCCTTGTTGACTTTTGTTATGACTGTCCCAAACGTGTTTGTCCTTGTTGAGTTTTGTTATGGCTGTCCCAAATGGGTCTGCCCTTATTGAGTTTTGTGGTGGCTGTCCCAAATGGGTCTGCTTTTGTTGAGTTTTGTTATGGCTGTCCCAAATGGGTCTGCTCTTGTTGAGTTTTGTTATGGCTGTCCCAAACGTGTTTGTCCTTGTTGAGTTTTGTTATGGCTGTCCCAAATGGGTCTGCCCTTGTTGAGTTTTGTTATGACTGTCCCAAACGTGTTTGTCCTTGTTGAGTTTTGTTATGGCTGTCCCAAATCGGTCTGCCCTTGTTGAGTTTTTTGGTGGCTGTCCCAAATGGGTCTGCTTTTGTTGAGTTTTGTTATGGCTGTCCCAAGAGGGTCTGCTTTTGTTGAGTTTTGTTATGGCTATCCCAAATGGGTCTGTGCTTGTTAAGTTTTGTGGTGGCTGTCCCAAATGGGTCTGCCCTTGTTGAGTTTTGTTGTGGCTGTCCCAAATGGGTCTGCCCTTGTTGAGTTTTGTTGTGGCTGTCCCAAATGGGTCTGCCCTTGTTGACTTTTGTTATGACTGTCCCAAACGTGTTTGTCCTTGTTGAGTTTTGTTATGGCTGTCCCAAATGGGTCTGCCCTTATTGAGTTTTGTGGTGGCTGTCCCAAATGGGTCTGCCCTTGTTGAGTTTTGTTATGGCTGTCCCAAATGAGTCTGCTCTTGTTGAGTTTTGTTATGGCTGTCCCAAACGTGTTTGTCCTTGTTGAGTTTTGTTGTGGCTGTCCCAAACGTGTTTGTCCTTGTTGAGTTTTGTTATGGCTGTCCAAATGGGTTTGCTCTTGTTGAGTTTTGTTATGGCTGTCCCAAATGGGTCTGCTTTTGTTGAGTTTTTTTATGGCTATCCCAAATAGGTCTGCTCTTGTTGAGTTTTGTTATGGCTGTCCCAAATGGGTCTGCTCTTGTTGAGTTTTGTTATGGCTGTCCCAAATGGGTCTGCCCTTGTTGAGTTTTTTGGTGGCTGCCCCAAGTGGGTCTGCTCTTGTTGAGTTTTGTGGTGGCTGCCCCAAATGGGTCTGCTCTTGTTGAGTTTTGTTATGCCTGTCCCAAATGGGTCTGCTCTTGTTGAGTTTTGTTATGCCTGTCCCAAATGGGTCTGCTTTTGTTGAGTTTTGTTATGGCTATCCCAAATAGGTCTGCTCTTGTTGAGTTTTGTTATGGCTGTCCCAAACGTGTTTGTCCTTGTTGAGTTTTGTTATGGCTGTCCCAAATGAGTCTGCCCTTGTTGAGTTTTGTTGTTGCTGTCCCAAATGGGTCTGCTCTTGTTGAGTTTTGTGGTGGCTGTCCCAAATGGGTCTGCGCTTGTTGAGTTTTGTTGTGGCTGCCCCAAATGGGTCCGCTCTTGACTCTCTAATTGTCACCAACCAAGTCCCAGCTCTCATGAAGTTACATCTGCTTTTATAGCACTCGACTGAGTA
The DNA here is from genome assembly GCF_021556685.1 of Rattus norvegicus. Lineage (NCBI taxonomy): Eukaryota > Metazoa > Chordata > Mammalia > Rodentia > Muridae > Rattus > Rattus norvegicus. The sequence goes on along the minus strand of NC_141546.1, from coordinate 68,045,064 downwards.
TTCTGTCACCACATCCGGTGTATAATAGACCTCTTTTCACACTGTTTATTACAGCAAAGTTTCATTTCTTTTCTTAGTGCATGTGAATCATTTGGATTACACAATCAGAGACCTAACACACGTCATTTCCAGTACATACTCAAAAACCTAACCCATTTCATTCTCATGGTATAATCAAAAACCTAACACATTTCATTCCCATGACATAATCAAAAGCTTCCATAAAATGGGAATCAATAGCAGGGCTCTATTGATTTTGCAAGGAGACTGATGCCATCTGTGTCACTCTGCTTCCCAGTCCCTCTTGGCTCCTGATTGTAGAGAGTGAGTCCTTGTAGAGAATATGTGTCTTTTTGTGAATGTGTGGTTTTTTTTTTTTGTTTTTTTTTTTTGTTTTTTTGTTTTTTTTATACTGCTGCCAGTCACGTCCTACAGCAGTATCTCCTGGAGTCCATACAGCATGGACTCCATGTTCATTTTAAGCAGCAATTTCCCGTTGGCCCTGTTCCTCCACCCCTCTTATTCATCCTTTTGGACCAAACTGAAGTCTCATGTTTTTTCTGTAAAGTATTTGGACTGGGGTTTCCCTGTCTCGTAATTCTCTGATGGTGAATCACGATGCCTATTGTGTTTTTACAGCACCCTGTGCCTTGCAGCACAGCAGTTACTAAGCTGTGTTGGAACAAATTGTTTACACGCCTGACTCACTTAATTCTTGGTCCATTTCCTGGGGACAGGACTAAGCCTTAGTCATCATGTGGTCTTAGTTTTAGACTGATATCAATCATAGAGTAGGGGCTCACCAGGGATTGTCTCATAACTGAATGGGCAAAACCCAGCAAGATGGAAGCTATCATAAATTGACGAGTGAAGGCCTAAATGCAGAATTAATATTCTTTTGATGGAAATGAGGCCAGAAAGAAGGATTTCTGGGTGGATTGAGAGCTAAACTTAAAATAGGATATCAGGGACTGGAGAGACGCATCAGTGGTTAAGAGCACTGACTGCTCTTCCAAAGGTCCTGAGTTCAATTCCCAGCAACCACATAGTGGCTCACAACCATATGTAGTGGGATCTTGGCCCACTCTTCTGGTGTATAGGCATATATGCAGGCAGAACACTGTGCATGATAGATAGATAGATAGATAGATAGATAGATAGATAGATAGATAGATAGATAGATAGATAGATGGATGGATGGATGGATGGATGGATGGATGGATGGATATATGGATGGATAGATGGATGGATAGATAGAGAGATAGATAGATGGATGGATGGATGGATGGATAGATGGATGGATAGATAGAGAGATAGAGAGATAGATAGATGGGCTATCATGAGGCTAGTGAGATGGTTCTGCAGTTAATAGTAAGTTTTGTTCTTGAAAGGGGCCCAAGTTTCCTGACTAATACCCACACTTCATAACTGTCTGTAACTCTGGCTCCAGGGGATCTGATAACCTTTTTGGCTCCAAAAGAATCTATACTCAAGTGTACACAGACATATATAATTAAAGTTAAAGAATAATTGTTGGGGTTGGGGATTTAGCTCAGTGGTAGAGCGCTTGCCTAGGAAGCTCGAGGCCCTGGGTTCGGTCCCCAGCTCTGAAAAAAAGAACCCCCCCAAAAAAAGAATAATTGTTAAAAAACAACACAGATTATCATTTTGTGGAAGCTTTTGATTATGTCATGGGAATGAAATGTGTTAGGTTTTTGATTATGCCATGGGAATGAAATGTGTTAGGTTTCTGAGTATGTACCGGAAATGACGTGTGTTAGGTTTCTGATTGTGTAATCGAAATGATTGACATGCACTAAGAAAAGAAACTTTGCTGTAATAAACAGTGTGAAAAGAGGTCTATTGTACACCGGATGTGGTGACAGAATACTCAGTCGAGTGCTATAAAAGCAGATGTGAGTTCATGAGAGCTGGGACTTGGCTTGTGACAATTAAAGAGACAAGAGCAGACCCATTTGGGGCAGCCACCACAAAACTCAACAAGAGCAGACCCATTTGGGGCGCCACCACAAAACTCGACAAGAGGAAAATTCTTTCTACTGGGCCGGAGCCCAGAAGAAAAGTCAAAGAATTTGTCAGTTGCCTCTGGCATTTACAAGATGTTCCTATATACTCTCCTTATAGCTCAGCTTCCTGGCATTTTGCTGTGGTTGACAGTGATTATTGGGGAGGAGTACTTATGTTTCTTTTTCTTCTTTTCTTTTAAAAATTTTATCTTTTAATGACGATATCTGCTCAGTTTTGTCTGAGATATTCCCGAAGGGCTCATTTCCTTGGCTTACGCAAAATGTCAAGACACATTCATCAGAAATTACCCTTTTCTGTGAGTTTCCACACTGAAAAAGAAATGATAGTTCCTGCAGCCTCTGCTGCAGGCTGCCCTCAGCCAGCAGCTCCTTACCACCTAGGCTTTGCTTCGTCGGGCTGGATGAGGTGGCTGACGGGATGGCTGCGAGCAGGGAACGGACTGCCAAGGGCTCCTTGCATTTGGCTTCTGCTCCTCCATGGGTCCGGCCAGCCGTGTCCCTGTGGCGTGAGTGTTTCCACCACTCCCAGGAGACAGCATTCAGAGTTCTTGGATAAGTTGGCCTTGTAAGAGCTGGTGATAATTTAATTCCATCTCTAGGTTTTATGTAGGCACAACAAGAACCATGAGCAGCTTTATTAAAGCAGAGTTTGACTGCCTTATTCTCGACAAAGACTTTACTGCTAAGAACATTCTGGACCAAAAGTTCAATAAAGTTTCTTCCTCTGACGATAAGGATGCTTTCTATGTTGTGATCCCTGGAGACATTCTAAAGAAGTATCTGAGGTGGCTAAAAGCTCTTCCCTGTGTTACTCCCTTTTAAGCAGCCAAGTGTAAGGACAGCAGAGCCATAGTGAGTATCCTAGTACCATTGGGACAGCATTTGACTGTGCAAGCAAGACTGAATGCAGTTGGTGCAGGGCTTGGGGTGCCTCAGAGAGGAGTATCTATGCAAATCCTTGTAAACAAGTGTCTCAATCAAGTCCGCTGCCTGTAACGGAGTCCTCATTATGACTTTTGACAGTGACATTGAAAATGAAAGTCTCCAGAGCACATCCAAAGGCAAAGTTTGGTTTTTGCTGATTGTCACTGAAGATTTCAAAGCAGTTTGTCGCCTCAGGGTTAAGCTTGGTGCCACCTTGAAAACCAGCAAGCTTCTCTTGAAACGGGCAAAAGAGCTAAATATTGACGTCACTGGTGTCAGCGTCCATGTGGGCAGTGAGTGGATGTACTGATCCTGAGACCTTGGTGCTGGCAGTGTCATATGCCCGCTGTGTCTTTGACATGGGAACAGAAGTTGGTTTCAACATGTATCTGCTTGATATTGGTGGTGGCTCTCTTGGACCTGAACCTACAAAGCTTAAATTTGAAGGGAACACAGCATAATCCACCCAGCTGTGGACGAGGACTTGCCATCAGCCTCTGGAGTGAAAACCATAGCTGAGCCAGGCAGATACGATGTGGTGTCAGCTTTCACACTTGCAGTCAATGTCATTGCCAAATAAACTGTTTGGCCCTGACGATGAAGATGAATCAATGAACAAACCTTCATGTATTGCGTGAATGATGAGTGTATGCATCATTTAACTGCGTTCCTTATGGTTGTGCACATATGAAGGCCTTGCTGCACAAGAGACTCAAGCCAGATGAGAAGTATTACCCAGCCAGCATCTGGGGAACCACCATGTGATAGCCTTCGTCGGATTGCTGGGCACTGTAACCTGCCTGAAATGCTGTGTGAGAACATGGGTGCCTTCACCATTGCTGCTGCTTCTACTTTCAATGGGTTCCAGAGGCCAAACATCTACTATGGAGTGTCAACGGCCAATGTGTCAACTCAGGAGGCAGATCCAGAGTCATGGCTTCCCGCAGGAAGTGGAGGAGCAGGATGTTGGCACTCTGCCCATGTCTTGTGCCCAGGAGAGCGTGATGGACCGTCACCCTGCAGCCTGTGCTTCTGCTAGTATCAATGTGAAGATGCCATTCTTATGGCTTTTGCCTGCAAGTTTAGCTTGAATTCAGGCATTTGGGGGGACCATTTAACTTAATCACTGCTGGTTTGGAATATCTTTGCAAGAGTAGGGTTGGCACCAATGCTGTATGGAAGGCTAGGAGATGGGGGTCACACTTGCTGTGTACCTATGGAAACTCTTGAATATTTTAAATGGATTTTTATTCACTTCTCAGACATGATACTAACGAGCGCCCCTCAGTTGCTGGTCAAGCATTTGTAACTTATACATTGGTAGAATGGGCCAAAAGCTTGTGTTTGTGAGCCATTTTGAAAATAAAGTATCTTGAAATAATTGGAAAAAAAAAAGAAAAATAAATGATTGTAAATGTAGCCTCCGTTGTCGTCTACTGTTGTGGTAAATACAGGTCGCCAAGAAGGGAAGGGGAATGAGTGGGCGGTTGGTCTCACTGATGTAATTTGTACTGAATGTGCTATTCTCGCCAACATACTGACATTTGTACTGAGTAGTCAGTCACAGCACCTGGTAAATTGCAGCAGCAACTCCACTGAGGAGCTTAAGGCTTTGGGAAATCAATGTCGTACTGTGCATCGCTGGAAAGAGGCAGGAAAGAAAAGCTGCTTCTGTTTTCTGATGGATCAGTTAGTTGCCCACCCGTTTGTATGCCCTGTTCACTGTATACATTGTATACAGCAGTTCTCACTGTTAATAAGATCCTTCAGCAAATGCAGCAGTCATGCAGTAAGACATACCATATGAGTACTGTTCATGTCCATACATGTGCACTGAAATCCAGATTGGGAGCTCTGTTTCAACCTTCAGTTGGCTTCATCTTGAAACTTTGTGCGTTATTTGCAAAATAAAAAGTTAGATGTCACATCGCAAGAAAAAAACTATAATGGCTTTCACTTCCCATCAGCATTTGTTGTCAGAATATGCTAAAAGTTAGACTATTGATCTCAAGTTAGGTCTTAGCTTAGTAATGTGCGCGTGATATGCATGCATGCATGCATGTATGTATCTGCACTGGCATGTGTGGGCGTAAGTGTGAGTGCCCTGATGCCTGAGGTTGATGTCAGGGGTCCTCCACCATTGCTCTCTACGTTATTTTTTTGAGATACACTTTCTCACTGGAACCAGAGCTCACCAGTATGGCTAGTCTAGATAACCAACTTGTTTCCAGAATCCTCTGTCTCCTCCTTCCAAGTGCTGGAATTATAGATGTGCCACCGTACCCACCTGGCATTTCCCATGGGTCTGGGGATCTGAATGCTGGTTTTCACATCTATACAGCGAATTCTTTAACCACTGATCTATTTCCCCAGTCCCCGGTATTTTGAATAGTTGCCAACTTAAGGGCAATATTTATTCATACTTACCTAGAAAACTTGAAGAATAACTAGTAGGTTTTGTTTGTTAATTTGTTTTTAAACATTTTAAAGGATGTATGTGTGCATGTATGTGTGTGAGTATGTATGTCTACCATGTGGGTAGACATCAGAAGAGGACCTCAGGTCCTCTGAAAGCAGAGGTGTGTGTGGTTGTGAGCTGTCATGTGGATGACGAGAAGCAAACCTGGCTCTTGTGTAAGAGCAGTAAGTGCCCTTAACCACTGAGCCACCCCTCCAGCTCCAGATTTTGTTTTAGATTAAATCACCATAGGTAGGTCTCTTGAGAAAGCAGGCAAAGAATTGGTGAATGTCTCTACATCTGGCTCCAGTATCCGTTGTATGGCAAATAGTGTTTTAGCACGCCTGCCTTTTTGAAATGTTCTTGGTCATTAAAAGAGAAAACTAGCTACCGACTTTCCACTGAGTTTCAGAATAGTCGACTCAGCTTGTTTCACAGGTTGAGCCCAAAGCCTTTTCTCCAGTCCTTAGTGTGGTAAGACTGGAGCTTGTTCGGCAAGTAGGCAAGTTCATGCATATGTTTCATTTCAGAGACAGCTAATTCATAGACTTCAGCAACCAAAGTGGTTTAAAAACCCAAGCCTCATCAGAAATACCAAAATCAGCACATTTCCACAGAGCAAATAACAAACTCTTAAGCATGAAGAAGAGCAGGAGGTCTTTTTTTTCCTGAGTAGAGACGTCCAGGAAGGTGAGCGCTTGGAAGATGGCTTTGTGAGGCTCACCATGTGTCAGACTCTACTCAAAAGATGCTAACGTCTGGCGTTTATGCTCTGAGAGCACACATCAGTGGTTGTTTTTAGTAGGGGCTGTACCACTCCATGGCTATCCTAACATTGCTTCAGCCAGTACATTGCAGTATCTTGTAAATCTTCTGTATATTGTTTCTGCAGAAGCACATTACAAAAAAAACCAAAAAACAAAAAACAAAAAAAACAAGCAAGGTAGAAGCAGGTATATCTGTTTCATCAAGGCAACCGAATCATTATAAAGGGTTTAGTCAATTTTAGACATCAAATGAATTCATCAAAATACCCTGCTCTTGCTAGGACTCTTCCCGGGGTGGTGATGGGAGATAATGCTATTGATTTTATTCCCATAATAGGTTTACTTGTCATGCTTGATGCAGGTGCCCAGCCCCCCACCCCCCACTCCACTTTGGGTTTGCCTCTCACACAGCTCTTTTCCATGATGTAGAAATCTACTTTGAGGGGTTGGGGATTTAGCTCAGTGGTAGGGCGCTTGCCTAGCAAGCACAAGGCCCTGGGTTCAGTCCCCAGCTCTGAAAAAAAGAAAAGAAAAAAAAAAAAAAGAAATCTACTTTGAATGATGAGTACTTAAGACTTTATGTCAGGTTTCAAGTATGAAGACATGGCCCGAAAATTGAAATTAGTGTTAAGGTATCTAAAATTATCTGGGCAAACTTTGCTCTTGTAGAGTTGAGCCTTTAACCGTGATGGGTGTGTTTTTTGGGCAAGCAGGTGTGTCTGGGTTTCCCCTGGCATTTGAGTGTGGCACGCTGGGCAGCTAATAGTCTCTGTGCTTATAAAATTTTACACATCTGGACACATCTCAAACTTAATTCCGATGAAGACAAAGCAGAAAATAGCCTCCCCCAATTAAATGCACAAGTTCAAATACACCACAGAGGTGAAACGGGTTTGCTCAAGGTCTGCAAAACACAGATTAACTTGTCCGTGCAAGTTGGTGCATTGATGCTAAGTTTTTAATATGTAATACATTAAGTATGGGTATTAGAGTTCTCCGGGGCAACAGGAGCAAGAGAGGAAAGAAGAGAGGGAGGGAGGAGCAATTTTTAAAAATAGAATTGGTGGCTTGCAAGCCTTTAATTGTAGGGCAGGCCAGGCAGATAGACAATTCCTGAAGCATTGATTTTGTAATCTCCAGTCTAAAGACTAGAAAGCCGGTCTGAATTTCTGGGTTGCATCTGGAGGCATTAATTCATTTTCCATTTTCATAACAAGTACCTCAGGCAAAGGACTTAGAGAGACACTTTGGCCCTACTACTTTAGGCCTGAAGCAGAGCATTATGGTAGGGAAGTAAAAGAAAGGAAAAGACCAGGATCCCACAATCTCCTTCAACAATGGCCCCTGTCTCCCCCATGACACCACGATGGCCTCTGTAGAAATACCCATCAACTTTCTATAGCACAAAGCTAGGGACCAAACAGTCAATGCACATGCCTCTAGGAATACTCCAAGTCCAGGCTACAGCAAGGCAGAATGCCTCCTGGAGCCTTGCTTGGCGTGTGTTCCAAGACTTGCCTGATTGTGTGAGACCCACCTGAACCTGTTACGGAGGGTCATCTGCCTTGTTCAGTCGACCGATGTAACTGTATCAGAAAGCACACCACATCAGCATGGAGACTGGTGTTTTACTGAAGAGTTGGACATCATACCCTAGTCAGGATGACATGGGAGTACCCACTCATCCCACAGATATTGATAGGTTTCAACGACAGGTTTGAGGCTTTGAAATATGCTGAAAATTAAGTTCGGTTCAATGTCCATGGGGAGCACATTGCTCCAAGGAGAGTGCAGTGTGTGTGCGGTTTATTCTGAAACATCGCATGGTCTTCAAAGTTCAAGGATTGGAGCTGGGTGATTTCTCATTCAAATGTCATCTCTGCAACTTGGCAGCATTAATCCTTTGAGTCTTTGTTTCCACATTCATGAGCTAATATCAGGCTACTTTGGTAATTAAACGAAAGAATGCTTCCATGATTCTGGAATACAGTGGCAGTCACCATAGTGATTGTAACCGCATTTTTATATCATGTTTCACGTTTCAATTTCCTTTCTGTCCTGAGTGCTCTTGAAGACTCTTGGTATGGTTTACGGGGGAAATGGAATAAAAACATAGTATTTAGTTTTAACGTTTTGTTTAAAGAATACTTGGAAAACGAGAGTTATATATGACTTTGTATGTTCTATAGAACACTATTACCTGGAGGGTTCAGCGAAGGTTAGTGTAGACCGTCAGCCACACAGCTTAGGACGGAAAGGTTGGTTTGTTATGTTTTAGTCATTGACATGCAAGTTTCTGAAGTTGGGGATCACGGTTATGTACATTTAAGGGCATAAGCTTCATGGCCCGTTTTGATCTTTGTGTTTGCATTTTGAGTGTTTCATGGTGACTGGCTCTGATATTTTGCTTAGAAATAGAAAAAAAAAATCTTTGGTTTGTAAGGTTTTAAAATTCTGTTGAGTTTTTTTTTCTTTTTCTTAGTATATTATTTATTTCTTATTTTGATGAAATAAATCATCTTGGCAGAGGTGCTGGTGGAGAGATGTGTTAGCAGTTAAGAGCACTGGTATTTCTTCCAGAGGACCCTGGTTCCATTCCCAATGCCCACAGCCATCTCTCTGGCCTTGACAGACACCGCAGAGAGGAGGTTTCTGCATGCAAAAAGTGTTCTTTTCCACGTTAAAAATAATTAAACAAATTTCTTTTTTTGAGATAGGGTCTCCTCGGATTGCTCTGTAGCTATGGCTGGTGTTGAATGCTGATCCTCTCGTGTCCATCTTCTAGGTGGACCGTATGTGTGTGCCACCATGCCTGGTTACTGGTACACATCAAAGCATCCATTGTAATGAAGAATATGCCGCCTAAAGTTGGCCCCACTGCTGCAGGATGCATGTCGTGCCCTCGTTGCTTTAGCTTTCTGGGACGCTGCCGCATGTTAGTATCAGATTTACGTCTTGGGAGCATCATTATAAGGAGGGCCTTGGGAAACCCATTATGGGAAGGTGACATGGGCATCACTGTGATTGACTGCTTTATGGCTGTTGCCATAGTGAGAGATAAATCTCCCTGCAAGTGGGGTCACAGCATCTATGTATCTGAGCCTCCCCTACATGATGGGAAGATGGGCTTAGGGTTTAGTTAGGAACTTGCTGATACAAAATATTTGATAATACTCTGTAGCACACTGAAATGGAATCTCCTTTTAGAAGGGGCTTGGCTGCAACCTTGTTGCCCAAGGTGATGCAACATTTAATGACTTAGCTTTGCCTGTGTGTTTTCTGTAAGGACAAAAGAGACCCTTGATACCATTGTCCCAGTTGGAGCTTTTTAAGTGGGCTAACGCGCAAGCTTATTACTTTCAGGTCAGTGGAGGCAGTGGCCTGGGATATTACAGTCAAAGCAGGAAACGGCGTTCTTGTGTGATGTACAGGCAAAGGGAGTAGATACAGACGTTGAGGTGGACATGGAGGAAATGGACCAGAAAGGTGGAGAAGGTGGAACTCACCAGGTTGTCTGGAAGGGTTGATGGCAGCTACTCACTCTTAAGGCGATCTAGCTGTCCCTTGTCCTCACAGCCACTCAGAAGTAGAAATTATTAAGTTATGGCATGTCTCCAGTTCAGTAACCCACATTCTTGACAGTGAATGTGCCTCAGAGTCCTGATTTTAGATTTTAAGAAAGGTGATGTGTGTGCTTCTCCTCCCTCCTCCTGCAGCAGTGCTGGGGCAGGCATCCCATAATTGAGTGCATGACTAATTCTGCCGTGAGGTGCAGAAAATCCCATACTTTTGTGGGGCGACTATAAATAGCTTCGTGTCAGTTCAGGTCAGGTTTTGCTGCGGATGAGCTTCCTCCTGCCCGATTCCTTCGCTGCTTACTTAAAAAAAAAAACAAAAACAAAAACAAAACAAAACAAAACGACCTTGCCTGACATACAGGGTTTTTAATTTCAGATTTGAGGATAAGAGCTTACAGACTAGCAGTTCTATTTTGACAGTTAAGGTGGATGCATGGAGCGATAATTCCTCAAGTTTCCTGAGTCTTACAAACTTTTTAATTTTATCTTCACTGATGCATGTGTGATATCTGTGCCCTCAAGTGCTGGTGGGTCGGAGTCCACTCGTGTCACTGTGGACCTGGAGCTCAGGTTGTGGAAATTCAGCTCTTAGGCAATGGCGCCACGTGCTGCTCCTAACCACTAAGCTGGCCCTCGGTCCTCCGGTTTCCCAGTTTTCCTTCAGTCTGTATAAGTAAACTTTGTGCCCCCTGTTGGTACTGGTGTTTCTGGAATAAGAGATACCTACAGATGGCACTCACCCCCCACCCCTTACCTTCTGTCGTTACCTCAAGGTCTGATTTATTAATTTCAGAGAAAAAAGCTCTCCCAACCCCCACCCCCAGGTGCTTTGAATTAAATGTATGGCCCCATGCGTCCCCAGCCTTCACCTTCTAGTTTCCCACCTAAATCCATGGACATTGTCAATTAGTATAGTGTGAAATGTCAGCATTATGAATGAAATTAGATCTGTAGTTAATTGTTCTTACAACACTTCCTGTGTATTGTCGCCGTTCCACACACTTCCAAACGTTCTCTGTCACTTACATACAGCTTCAGCCCACAAGAGTATTTTATTAGTATTATTTTTAATACTAATATACTAATCTATATTTTAGTACCCTTAATGCTAATTAATATAATTAGTACTAATTATAAATATTAGTATTATTTTTTTCCCTGCTAATGATTTCTTAATTTTGTCCCTGTCACAAAATGTAAAAATAGTATGGTAAACCGGAAACAGATTTACTGGTTTATAATATATAAACAACTCTGTGTATTTTATCCCTGTTTTTCAGGGCCTTGGGTATTAACTGGAGTATATTTAACTGTGACTAGTGTTTGTTTGAAGGGGCGAATTGAGAAAACTCAGGGAAGGTGGCTCTTGGTGCCAGGCCAGAAATGCTGAGAGCCTTACAGCCCAGCTGCCTGGGTTCAAGTCACATTTCTCTGTTCACTGTGTACCAGAGGGCGACCTTGAATATCTGATTGGAAGCCTCTACCTGGGCTTCTAGGTATGGGGCATCATAGCTGGTTTATGGTGCGCTGAGGATTGAACCCAGGATCTTGTGCCTGCTGGGCACGCATGCCCTTACCAACTGAACTACACCCCTCTCCTTTCTGCTTGGTTGTCTTAGAGCCTCATGAAGCTTCGGCTGCCCTTTAACTCACTATATATCCATGGTTGGCTTTGAACTACCAGTCCTCTACTGCTCTGCACAGTAGGCATGTGTGCACTACTCTTGGCTTCAAATGACATTTTTAAGTGTATCAGTTTGTAGCATAAATTCTAAATGGGAGATACCATGATTGGAAATGTGAGGTGGCGTTAATTTTGGAGTTGAGAGAAAAGAGCCCCCTACAGGATGTTGAGCAAGGACTGAGATATCATCTGTTTTGCTCAGAAATGGTGTGATCTGGGTCTTGAGACTTTTATCTCTCTAGACCATGGTTTCCTTTAGTCCTCATGTGTGACCCCATGAGCATGGTGTGTGACCTTGCTATCCAGGGTGTTTGAGATAACATCCAGGTAATTCGATGTGCTTACAAATGTTGACATCCCTCAGCAATTAGAAATTTAACTTTGAACATGTAAATGATAGTAGTAAATCCGGTTATGAAAGACTGAGTATAGGGAATGACCTGGCGGTTAAGTGGGCAGTGGGGGTACATGCCTTTAATCCCAGTACTCTGAGCTCTATGAGTTTGAGGCCAGCCTGGTCTCAGAGCGAGTTCCAGGACATCTAAGGCTACACAAAGAAACTCTGTCTCAAACAAACAAACAAACAAACAAACAAAAAACAAAAACAAAAACCAAACAAACCAATCCAAAATTCATCTGTCTTTAATCAGAGTAGAGGCAGGCAGCACTCTGTGAGTTCAAGGTCAACCTTGCTTATATAGTGAATTCCAGGATAGCCAGGGCTATATATAGAGAACTTACATCAACCCCTCCCTCTTAAATTTAAATCAAAGCTGAACATTGGCTGGTCCATATACTTTTTTATTTAATTTATTTTAAAATTTAATAACATTTTCACATTGTAAACTATACTGTTACAAGATTTCATGTTGTGTCAGCTTCTGAAGAACTCTGATTTTAAGCTTACTGTTACAATTTTGTTGTTGTCGTCATCGTCGTCCTCGTTGTTGTTGTTGTTGTTGTTGTTGTTTTTGGAGACAGTGTTTCTCTGTGTAGCAGACCTGGTTGTCCTGGAACTCATTTTGTTGACCAGGCTGGTCTTGAACTCACAGAGAGACCCACCTGCTCCCCAAGTGCTAGGATTGCAGGCATGTGCCACCACTATCCAGCTAGGACTCTTTTGTTTTTGTTTTTTTAAACTATCCATGTAAGCCTTTTAACTTGTGTTTTTTGCTGCATTCACAGAAAAGCCTAGTTGGAAACAGTAAGTTCTGTGAACTAGGGATGTAACTCAGTTGGTAGCATGCTTGTTTCTCATGCATCAAGCCCTGGGATTCAATCCCTAGAACCACACAAACTGGTGTCTCAGTCACTTTTCTGTGTGTGTGATAAGACACTGTGACCAAGGCAACTTACAGAAGAAAGCAAGCAAATAGTGCTTATGGTTCCAGAAGGCGGAGGTGCCTGAATGCGAAGTAAAGGTGAAGTAAAGGTGCAGCAGCAGGAGCAGCTGAGAGCTCAGGTCTCCACTGGAAGCAGGAGGCAGAAAGCACACTGGGGAAGTCTTTTGAAACCTTGGTCTGCTCCTAGTGACATACCCTGTCCTATAAAACCACGCCTCCCAGTCCTTCCCAAACAGTTCTACTGAGGACCAAATATTCAAACAAATGAGCCAATGGGGGTCATTCTCATTCAATAACCACCACAGCTGGATTGTATGCTTTGCTCTTGATGATGGAAGCAGAAGGGTTAGAAGTTCAAGGTCATCTTTGGGAATTTATGGTCAGCCTGGGATAGATAAGACTCTTATAACAATGACAACAACAACAGCCCCAAACTGAAGAATTTTATTATCTGCTGTGCTAATGAATGTTGGAAGTAAGAACAAGGTAAGAAAATATACATTTTCCTTCCTGTCCTGCTATTTCGGGTAATGAGAGATTCAGGAAAAGAGAATTTTATTTACTTTTACATAGTGTTTTATTTTACTTAGTATTACCCTTTAGAGGGCATCTTTCTTCTGTTGTTTCAAGGAGATTTGTGGAGAGAGAGGGAGAGAAAGAGGGAGGAAGGGTGGGAGGAAGGGAGAGAGAGAGAGAAAGACAGAGAGAGAGAGAGAGAGAGAGAGAGAGAGAGAGAGAGAGAGAATATAAGAATGTAAATGTGTATCTCTCTGCTACCTAGAAAGCCTGGAGAGTTAATGGGTGCCCACTGTTGGAGAGTGCCTCCTTTTAAAAGTGTTTGTAGTCTAACTTGACTGCTGTGAAAGTCAGGAAAATGCAGATAGGCACTGAGTTTAGAACCCAGGCAGTCATCCCACTAAGTCATGATTGCCTGTCAGTAGCAGCTGCTGTGAGTCTGAGAGCTGAGAGCCCCCAGCAGTAACGTGGTCCATGGAGGGTCCCCTTTGCCAATCTTGGTCTGCTTTCTAGAGATCCTGACTTTGCTTTCAGAAGACTTTTCTAGGTGCCACCATCAGTGGTCATAGAAGGTGAAGTAAAACGAGGTAGGGAAATTGTTCAGTTAGACCTCATGGACCAAGGTACTGTACTGGTCCCAGAAGAGAATGCCCATTGAGTCAGCCCAAGCAGTTTGGGATGGCTCGTGCCCGGCACATGGTAGAAGCTTTGCAGAGTTCGTAAGTAATCAAGAGTGACTGAGTGTGTGAGTGGGAGAATGAGTATTCTGCATTACAGAGTTAGGGACGAAGGAGACTTGGCCAGTGTTTACGCCTCGTGTTATGCAGTCTGTCTGTCCCTCCCTGAGTCCTTTGGAAAACTGGAGGATTCTGAATAAGGGGATGAGATGAGCAGACTTTTGTTTCTAATTGCTATAGGTAGGTGGAGAAGTAATTAGGAAGAATTTACTCACCGGAAGTGGTGAGGAGAAAGGAGCTAACTGTTCTTTGAGATAGTAATTTGACTCTGTTTATGATGTAACATTTTTATAAACTACAAAGGTTGAAGGTTTTTTATTTTCTGCTTGAATTCTGTGGGGTCTTTCTCAAAATCTAATTAGGAAGAATTTACTCACCGGAAGTGGTGAGGAGAAAGGAGCTAACTGTTCTTTGAGATAGTAATTTGACTCTGTTTATGATGTAACATTTTTATAAACTACAAAGGTTGAAGGTTTTTTATTTTCTGCTTGAATTCTGTGGGGTCTTTCTCAAAATCTTAAGTGGGAGTTTTCAGTGTCCCCTGTAATGGCATCTGTGCAGATGTCTTCCATTAGTATGTAAAGAATTGTAGGACAGGTGGAAGAGTAACGGAGCGGTGGGTGGGGTAAGCTGAAAGAAAAGGAACCTTACAGATGCTGGCCTGCTGGAAGGTAAAGTGTGGGATCTGTTAATGTATTGCCCGAGGTGGTCCGAGGGTGTGTGGGAGACTTTCAGTTCTCATTTCCTGTTTCACCACAGCCTGCCACCTGCTGTGGCGCTATACAAAGTAACAACAGTGTTAAAGATGGTCTGGTTAGGGTATCATGTTTTGTATGTCAGGAAGCAGGGTGCTTTTTTTTTTTCTTTCTGTTTTTTGTTTTTGTTTTTGTCTTCTTTTGATTTGTCACAAAAGGTTGATCCCAAGCCATTTTGAAAATTGGTGTGTATTCGTGTGTGTGTGTGTGTGTGTGTGTGTGTGTGTGTGTGTGTGTGTGTGAATGTGGACATATGTGTGGAGGCCAGAGGGCAGCCTCTGGGTGTTGGTCCCCATCTTCCACCTTGTTGGAGACATAATCTCTTGTTTGTAGCAGTGCGCGACAGGAGAGCTGGCCCGCCTGCTCCTGGGGATTCTGCTGTCTCTCCCTCCCATCTTCTTGTAGGAGTGCTGGGATTACAGACAGGAGCTCTCATGCCTGCCTCAGTGGGTCCTGGGGAACCAGACTCAAGCCCTCCCTTTACCCACTGAACGCCCCTCCACCCCGAGGTCCCTATGATCAGAACTTTGAACAATGACATGACATTCCTGCTCTTACACAAGTCTGACGAGTGTTCAAACGGTGACACTCAGGAAGGGGTCACCTTTCCCTTCATTCATTCATTGCACATTTGTACTTTTTGCCGTTGAGTTTGGTGCCTTAAAAGATTTCCCTGCCCCAGTATATTTTGAAAAGCATTAACTAGGCTCCCACAGACAGGAGGGATGTGTTCCCTCGGAAGAGAATGCCCTTGGTAAGTAAGCTTTCTCAGACATGAGTTTAAGTACGAGAAACGAGTTCATATATTCAGCATGGCATCCCTAACCAGAAACAAACATAAAACGAGGCTACATACTGATAAGTTGCTGACAGTGTTATGACCAAAGGCTTATAGATTGGTAATGTCTTGCATGTTTTCCCTAGGAACAGTGGTTCTGAATTCTTCAATTCATTGTGCTGTAGAAAGGAATTAGATGAGTGGGAAGCTTATTGGTTTTCGTTGAGATGTTGGTGATTGTGGGGAGAAAAAAAAATTTTTTTTTCTTTTCTTTTTTGTGAGGCCAGGTCTCACTGGAGCCTAGGCTGGCATTCCTGGCAATTCTGTGACCTCAACCTGCAAGATTAAGGGATGTAGACTTTAGCTCCTAAGTCAAGCTAATGCTTAAAAAGAGGGGGGAGGTTTCTTTTTAATTCTGTGTAGTATGTGTGTGGGTGTGAGCATGTCAGTGCTGATGCTCTCCTGGAGCTACAGTTATGGGAGGTGGTTAGATGCTCAACATGGGTGCTGGAACTGAACTTGTTCTCTGCAAGAGCAGTATGCACCCTTAACCACTGAGCCATCTGTCCAGCCCCCAGCTTATGCCTTTAAAAATATAGAAAAATATTGGGTTTTGAAGAAAAATAGTTTATCTTGTAAATAAGGACAAATCATAATGCGTAAGTAATTTGATTTTCTGAACTTCTTGTTCATGAGTGTGGGGTGTACACACATGTTCAAGTATGCATGCCCATGCTTGTGTATATGTGTGGGGGTTAGAGAAGGGTGTCAGGTACTGGACTCTGTTACTACTCCTTTATTTCTTTAGAGACAGGCTCTCCCACTGAACCTGGAGCTAGTAGGCTGGTGGCCAGCAAGTCCATGTCTGTGTCCTCTCATCCCCACCCCTGACAGTGCTTTTGTACAGGCACCAGTGCAGCCACGCCTGGATTTTAAATGAGTGCCGGGGTCAGAACTCAGGTCCTCATCTTTGTGGAGTAAGAGCTCTTACCCAATGAGCCATCTCTTTAGCCCTCTCGTATGTAGCTCTGCTGTTGATTAGTAATGTCTGTGATAGTGTGATGGTGTGATCACGTGAGTTTCTGAGCGTGGATGAAAGCTTGTCGTGGCTTGTTTCATAGGCTGAGGTAAGGTATGGAGGCATTTAATCCCAGTCCTTGCAGAGTCTGGAAAGAGTGCTTCGAGAGTCAACCTTCTTAGAAGCCCTGAGTTACCAGTGGGCAGTCCCTCCTTGCAGGAGCTTTCAACATTGCATTCCTTTTGCAGAGACATTATAGGCATGGCTGTCTCCAGAGGGAAGCCTCGCTTGGAGCTGGGAGATGTGGAATGTTTGTTTCTACAGGACTTCTAAAACCGAGTGCTATGAAAGAACATCTTTGGGTAAATGAATGTCTTTTAAGTGCGGCAGATTAGAAGGCATCCATTGTAACGTCATCGCCTAGGGGTTTCTTGTAATAGAATCAAAATAGAAGTTTTCCTTTTCAAATTCACTTTAAGCCTTGACCTTCCTTTAGCTCACACATCTCCATTCAAGACTCTAAGAATCAAATACAGTTGAGAATTTAAGGCTGGGTTAATGCCAGATCAAAAGGACTGGTTACGTAGTTTAATCCAGAAGATGTTCCTTATGGAAAGACACAGGGTATGCACCTGCTTCATTTGCGTCAGCTCTCAGGGTTTCCCACGAGCTGGGTGTGATCCGATGTCCAACTGTGACTTATTTTGTCCAACTGTGACTCGCTTTGTGGACCTTACTTCTGAAAACATTACTAAATGTAAATCATCTTCCAAAATCATCTTAATCTATGCCATATACAAACTGTAGTACTGAGAGTGGACTCAATATTGCATGTACTGAGAAAATCTGTGATCTTTATCTTCAGTTACTGCCACAGAGTTTCAAATCCTATGAGATTTTCTGGTAGGAATACATTTATTATCTAAGCGAGAGGACTCATTATGGGATCCTGTGTAGCTTTAGTGTGGGCTCTGGACACCAGAGACTCTCAACTGTGTGACTGAGGTGGTCTTTGGCTAGCTTGATCTTTGAGGAGAGGAGCAGGAGGTGGAGACCATTCAGTCAAGGGTATTTAATGAAACCCTGATAAAAACCGACTCTTGAGGCCAGATGACAATTCCTGGTTGCTAGGAGACATTGATATCCCGGGAGGAAGATACTGCTGGTTCCTCGAAGAGATGGCACAGAGTTCCATAACTTCAACTCTGTTATACTTCGTCCTGCATCTTCTCATTTGGCTGTGGTGATGGCTGTTGTGATCTTTGTGTGTCCTTTATAACAACACCATATTAAAAAATCGGAGCCATCCAAGTTATTCTAGTGAGTTTCTGAACTTTTGGGGCAATGTGAGAACTTTCAGTCAGAAGTGTAGGTGGCCTGGGGACTCCTGAAGAAAAGGCAGCGTTGTTAGACTAAGACTAAGCTTGAAGTCTCCTGCTCACTCCAGGATGCCTAGCTGAGGTGACTACGAAGTGAAGACTCACTGTTAGCTCATTTATTCGGTGGTATTCCTTTTTGATCGTTACCCCCCTAACCAATCATAGGTATACAATAGTATCTTAATTGTTTTATAAATTTATCCCACTGGTTAAAAAGCCTGATCATCTTTTGTTTGATGACTGTAAATGTTTCTAATTCCTTTCTATCTCTTCAAAGTTTTTGAGACAGTCCCATCTGTAGCTGAGGCTGACCTTGAACCCTCAACAATACTCATACCTCAACCTCCCAAGGGCTGGGATTATGGGCACCAACCACCACCCTCAGCTCAACTCCTGTTTTCTTAATTTGTTTTCTGCACTGGCTAGATCTTTAGAGTAACAAGAGTTAGATGTCAGTCTGGCATCATGGCACACACCTTTAATTCCAGCATTCAGGAGGCTGGGGTGAGCAGTTCTCTTCAAAGGGCCAGTCTAGGAACTACATAGTGCTTTGGGATAGCCTGTGCTACATAGATCCTATCTCAAAAAAGCAAAACAAACAAACAAAAAATTAGGTGTCCCTAACTTTTCATTTTAAAGGGAATTTCACCTTTCTATTATTATATGCATTATCTTATTAAAGATTTGTTTTTATTGTTACTGTTATTGATAAATACCTTCTGTTAGATTTAGAATATTTTCTTTGAAATCTTTGCTTTAATAAAGTAGGGTTTTTATTATTAAGTCATATTGAATGTGATAAAAATTCCCTTTTCTTAGCCTACCAGACTGATTGTATATTCAGTTTACAAAGATGACAAATCCCATGTTTGTGAGAGTGCAAACCAACCATCCATTTCTAGAGATAGCCCGGCTTCGAAATGCATTATCCTTTGACATGTTCTGAGAGAGAACTTGGTTCTGTTTTTCATTATAGTCAACTAGATTTCTGAAGACAGAAATGATCTCAAAGAGCTAAGAAAATAGATGGGAATTTCTGGATATCAAAATCCCAAAAGACAAGAGCCACAAAAATAAGCCTTGCTACATTTTCCAATTTGAAGAACATTTTCTTAACTACAAAAGTTTTGACAGCCACAAAGAAAGAGCAAAGGGTTTGAAATACAGAGTTCAAGGCCTTTCCAAGGTAGGCAGTCCTGGTAAAGAGAAGGTAGAAACAACCAACGTTGCTTCATCTGTACAGCCTAGGACAGTCAAGCCTTCATCTTGGAGTAATGTTGAGCCAGTCTGGTTTTAATTCCCAGTGCAAGGTATCAAGAATTGAACATTCCTTTGCGAGAATATATTAGGTCTCAGATAATTAATATATATGTGTTTTAGCATTTTAATTCAGTGTCAAACACATAAGGAAAGTGGGTTTGTAAGAGAGAAGTGGAACAATGAAATAAAATCAGCAGAACAATAGGCAAAAAGGAAGACTCAAATTTTAGGTATAAAAAACTATTAGACATTTTCTGTAAACATAGCTTTGCTTAGTTTGTTTAAGAAAAAAATCAATGCACATAAAAATAAATAATTTTTTTAAAAAGAGAAATTATTTGCATAGTTGAAAGCAACTGAAAAATTACATAGATTAGAATGAACAAGCATGCAATTCCAGAACTGAAAATAAACTACTACTGTGTTTAATTTGCAAGGTTTTTATTTTTTCTAATCACAAGCAGCATTGGCCTATAATTTTTTTATACTCCTATCTTTATCTGATTTGGGTCAGAGTTGTGCTGGCATTACTTAGAGCCTTGGAAAGGACTCTTTGTTTTCCTATTTTAATGGGAAATTTAATTAAAATTAGTTGTGTAGTTATTAAATCCAGACACATGTAGTATGAGTCATATGTGTTGCTGAATATTCTCGAGTGTACACACAGTTCTGCCGTTCGTGTGGCATTGTTTCTGTAGCTCTGAAGGCAGTAAGTCCAACACTTCTTAGGCTCTGAAGTTCCATGATCCCGTGGTTCAGGAAAGCCTGAAGTATTCTGAGTCTGCAATGACATTTGTGTGTGGGAAGCAAGCAGTTTTGATGTCTACAGAGCACGCCATTGAAGTTGATCGTGCAACCTGTGGTCTATGCTGGGCTCATCGATGGATAGCCACAAGGCGTAGTTTGCTCAGGCTCACAGTCTTCAGTGGCACTGTCAAGGCAAGAAGACGGTGGTCCACAGGGACCTGAAGAGGAGGAAGGATATTTTCTGTATGGATGCAGTTGAACAGAAATCCTGAGCCGGGTCATGGCTTTCCTCAAGGAGAGTGCCAGCCCTTATACAACCCCTTTGTTTGAACCATCCTCAATCTTTAAGAGGAGACAGCATATCCAGTCCTTGTTTTATCAAACTTCGCATCAAAACAGTCAGTCACTTATTTGCCTTCCATTTCCTTTGGCCGTCTCCCACAGTTTATCCTGTGGATGTGTTTTCCAGTGTTGTGGGCCCAATCATTAGTATCTAGGCCTTGTTAAAATTGTACAGAAAATAACTCGACATTTGCAAAAATCACTTGTTTAAAATGCAAAAAAAAAAAAAAAGTTCCTTTCTCTCACACACCTGTTAGCGTATGTGTCCCCACCATGGAATTCCTGCTAGGAGAAAGTTCAGGGATGAAGGACATTTTCTAGCTCATGTTTCAGAAGGTCTTTGTGCAGTATTGTAGGGAAGACAAGGTGGGGGGTGGGAAGGGGGAAATTGGGACTGAAACCAGCAAGCTGGGTGTAATCTTAAAGGCTCACCTAGTGATCTACTTCTGCAAGCTGGGCCCCGCCTCCTTAAGGCCACAGTCTCCTAAAATATCGCCACCCACTGGGGAACAAGTATTCTGAACATGAGCCTGTGGGGGACATTACAGGTTCAAACCAAGATGTATCCCAGCACGCATGTCCACTTTACCATTAATTCCTCACCCTAAACATTTAAACAGAAAACTAGTTTTCTTCTGTGTCTAACTAGTTAAGGAAGGGTATGGCGATTGTAGTTGTTACCAGGTAACTAATCTTTTCAGGACACCTTCTAAGTCAAGGCAGTGCTTTGAGGGAAAGCACCATTGTAATTAACGTCTGTACCTGCTGTAATTAAGAAGCACTAGGGGAGCAGGGTGGCTTTTGTTGTCTAGAGTAGAAGAAAGGACTTTAACAATGAAAACAATCTCAAACCTAATTAGCTCCGCTTGTCTCTCATTACTGCAGACTCAGGGAACTGGGATGCTTTTGAAGTATTTGGCAGAATAATTATGCAGTATTTTCCTTTTGCACAGGGTTCTGGGTAGTCTCAGTCCTTTTGGCCAGAGGAGACTTGAGTAGGTGTTAGTGCTGACTTTGCAAGAAGCGGCTTTTGTGTTCCCTTCCTAAGCGCCCAGTTCCCTCAGTGATGCTTACACAATTCACAGCGGCTGTCTGCTCTCGAATTGACTTGATCAGGGCAGTCAAGTTCTTAAGTTTGTTTAGTTGTAATATTGTATCTTTTTTTAACTCTAAAAGTTATGTTTTTTGTTTCCTTGTGTGAGTTTGCATCCTTTTTTTTTTCTTGATGGTATTGTAAATGATTACAGATTATGAGATGTTCAGCAAGATTATCCACAGCAAGAAGTGAGTCTTTTTTTTTTTTTTTTTTTTTTTTTGTTCTTTTTTTTTTTGGAGCTGGGGACCGAACCCAGGGCCTTGCGCTTGCTAGGCAAGCACTCTACCACTGAGCTAAATCCCCAACCCCCCCCCCCCCTTTTTTTTTTTGTTCTTGACTACTACTTACAGAACCTATGAATTTTAGTCTGGCGGTGATGTGTTAAAGAGAGACATAGGAGACTGCTGGTTCTTTTTTTTTTTTTTTTTTTCTTTTTTGGTTCTTTTTTTCTGGAGCTGGGGACGGAACCCAGGGCCTTGAGCTTCCTAGACAAGCGCTCTACCACTGAGCTAAATCCCCAACCCCCTGCTGGTTCTTTTTAAAGTTTAAAGATGGATTTATTTATATTTTATATGTAGGAGTGTGTTGTTTGCATATATGTCTGAGCACCAAGTGCCTGCAGAGGCCAGAAGAGGGTGTTGGATCTCCTGGAACTGGAGTTATGTAAGCTGCTGGTTTTGGTGCTAGGAATCGAACCCCAGTCCTTTGAAAGAGCAGCAAATACTCTTAACCACTTGGCCATTTCTCTAGTTCTGAAACATAGTTTCTTAAAATGCACTAAAACCTGAAAAGCTAAATTAATAAGACAGAGCCCTCAGATTCCCAAATTGGAGCCAGCGTAAGAAACTTAAACCTCTAATGGATGAAGTAATTGTGACTTTTTTTTTTTTTTTTTTTTTTTTTTTTTTTTTTTGGTCATGGTTTAAATGCAACATGGGATGGAAGGGGTTGGTGTAAAATGTATGTAAGAATAATCACAGGCTTTCGTACTGTAGGCTGGTGACCGAGAAGCAGTGAGGAGCAGAATGCTAATCTCTGGCTCTGGGAGAGAGGGTGCTCTAATTTTAGACTAGTATTCTGATTATTTTTAGAGGACCATTCTGAGGAGGGCAGCTTGCCACTGTCTGGAAGTGCTGTCGTTCCAGAATGTCCACCTTCTCTTGCCTGCATTTCTCTGCAGATGAAGCAGCTTTCTGATCCCTGAGCTGATTTTCTGTGAGGACTTGCACCGTGCAGATACCTGCTGCTGTCTGCTTGACAGAAATAAACTCCATCAAAAGTTACCTGTCTCACGTCCTCTGCAAATATCCTGTGGCTTCCAGTTTAGTGTTTTTCTGGGACCCCCCCGGGGGTGTGTGTGTGTGAAGGAGTGGGTCTCTGATTCTTGTGCCTTTTCCTGGGCTCTTTTCCTTCTGTGTGTTTGTTTTAGCCAGGCCCCATGTGTTAGTTTCTGTTTTATCTTTTTATTTTATTTTATCCCTTAGAAGCCTGTTTTCTAATGAGAGACAGAAAGGGAGTGGATGCGGAAAGGGAGGGGAGGTGGGGAGGAACTGGGAGGAGAGGCAGGGGAAACTGTCATCAGGTGGATCATGTAAGAAAAAAATGTTTCCAATAAAAAAACAAAAACAAAAACAAAAGAATTATATAGGAAAAAAGGTCACCTGTCCCTGTTTCGTGACCTCTCAGTCGGTTTGGTTGACTTTGGTTTGTACACCGAGAGTTCTCTAGACTCTAATCAACTCCTGGAGGCCTGATGACTAGCCAGTCTCTAAATGTGAAAAGCTGTGCATCAGGTGATTTCATTTAAAATGACTGACCAGCACCACGGGGCTCTGCAAAATAGATTAGATGAAATTTTGTTAATAGAGAACTGACATTTTTGTACTACGATGTTCATGGCAGGCTATCTCGCCTGCATATCTCAGTGAGACATGTTGTCCCCTGAAAATATGGGCATTTTAAATGCTTTTTGTTTGTTGTTTTTTTGTTCTTCCTATTATTCCCGCCAGATACTTAAGATACTGAAGTCCATCTTGTTGACTATACCCGTGGTCACAGTTTGTCTGCTTCTGGGGAACTGTACATTTATGATATACGCACATGGGAAATGGAGGCACAGATATTTGTTCGGCTTGCAGTGGGTGAGGCAAGATGGCGCCGGGCAGAGTGAGTTAGGGTAAGGTAGTTCACCTGGGTGTATAGAGGCAGCTTGATGTCATGCCAGTGCCGGACCCTGGCTCTCCCCATGGAAACTAAGCTTTCTCTGTCCCCTCTCTTCTCTGGTGACTGAGGCTTTGGGGCATTTGGAGCATAGGACACACTGAACTCACCAGGTAGCGGGGCTTAGTCAAATCTGAGATTAGAAGTTTTGCTTGGATACCAGGGAGGCTTGAGACCCAGTGTAGGGGGATGCTGGAGCCCTGGGGCGGGAGAGCATGGTGGGTGGGAGCGCACTCTCATACAGGTAAAGGGTAGCGGGGAGGGCGGATGAGGGCTGGGGTCTGGTGGAGAGGTAACTGGGAAGTGGGGTATCATTTGAGATGTAAACGAATGGAATGATTAATTAAAAAAAAAAAGAAATTTTGCTCTGTACTAGACGCAATAGCTAGTTACAGCAGAACTGTTGGTAATGGTTTGGCCTTTTGTTTTCATTTTTGAAGCTGGAGATTTAAGCCAGGGCTTGTGAGTGTTAAACGTTTGTCCCTGTCCTATCCTTCAGCTAGGCTGCTGGTGTTCTTTGTACCGTTTTAAGTAGAGGAACTTCTGATATCAGACATAATGGTAAGATAATGGTAAGGTCTTTTTTTTTTTTTCTTTTGGTATACAGTTGTTTGTCTTTAGGAAGTGATCACGTCTGTTAGAATTTTCTACATTCTTAGGTTTTATGGAAATTTCTGTGTATTTCAGTTCTTTATATAGCTCAATACCCATAATCTGTAATTCATATAGTTGACCCAGGTCATATCACACATATTTCCATGCATACACTCAGACATGGTACCTTTAAATATATGCATTAAAAAAATGTGTTACTGGGGCTGGAGAGATGGCTCAGCGGTTAAGAGCACTGACTGCTCTTCCAGAGGTCCTGAGTTCAATTCCCAGCAACCACATGGTGGCTCACAACCATCTGTAATGGGATCCGATGCCCTCTTCTGGTGTGTCTGAAGACAGCTACAGTGTACTTATATATAATAAATGAATAAATAAATCTTTAAAAATAAAATGTGTTACTGAAAAGCTCTGTCCTGATGCACAACTGATTCATAGGACAGAACAGTTGTTTTGAGACAGTCTCACCGTGTAGCCTTGGCTAGCCTGGAACTTGCTCAGTAGACTGGGCTAAGATCAAAGGTGTGTGCCACCCCATCGGCCCCAGAGCAGTGCTTCCGTTTGTCCCTGTGTCTTCATTCAGTCTGTTCTTCCACAGAACCTGGTTTTCCTTTCCCACGTGCCTGCCCTCCGTCCGGCATAGTCTGGTTTTTCTCTTTAACTTCTCCCTGAACATTTAAGAACTTGGGAGTGTTTGACTCTTAACGGATTCTTAGAAAGGTCGAGCACAGCCCTAAGTTGAAGTGGGCCAGGAAAACATAGCATGCCCGTATCTGTCTGTTTCATGCTAAACAAGGCCAGTGTGTATCGTATGGTAAGCTTAAAACTCTATTTCTATGGATGGCAGGCAGGCAGCCGGGTGGGAGGGAGGGAGGGAGAGAGGCAGCTCTAGAGAAGGCTCCCTTGACTTATCGGGGTGCAATCACTGTGCAGTAATGCACTGCATGGCAGTGTTGCGATTCTAATCCTCCTACATGTTCAAGTCAATGGGGGCTTTGTTCCTCACTCGGAAGAATGCATGAGCCAAGTAGTAGTGGGAGGGCAGTGTAGCTCCGCTGTTTTGCAGATGGGTGAATTTTCAAAATGATCCAGAGATTTACTTTTTCAAGCAAGAGACATGAGAACAGAAAACACATTCTTTTATGTTTCTGCTCTTTTGGGGGATGTGTGTGTGTGTGTGTGTGTGTGTGTGTGTGTGTGTGTGTGTGTGTGCCAGAGTGCTAACTTTAGATATTGTTCCTCAGGAGGTATCTACCTTGTTTTCTTTTTTCATGTGTGTCTATGGTACATACATGTGTGCAAGCATGTGTAGGCACACGCAGAGGCTGGAGGTGATGCAGGGATGTCTTCCCCAGTCACTTCACAGCTTTAGTGTTTGACACAAGAACTCTCAGCAAACCTGTTGCTCACAGTTTCTGCTAGTCTAGATGGCCACCAAGCCCTTGGGTCTACCTGCCTCTACCTCCCGGTGCTGTCACACCTGACTCATTTTCCTATGGGCTCTAGGGATCTGAGCCCAGGTCCTCCTGCTTGCGAGCAAGCAGTTTAGCCACTAAGCCATCTCTCCTCCTTGTTTTTTGAGAGGGGCTTTCCCACTGGGACCTGAAGCTTGCTGACTACTCTAGGCTGGCTGGCCAGCAAGCCCCAGGCATCCGCCTGTGTCCACCTCCCTGGTGCTGGGACTACAGGCGTGCGACATCATGCCTCTTTGTGGAGGTGCTGGAGGTCTAGCTCAGACCTTCACACAGAGTTATTCCCCAGCCCCATATGAAGAACTTACTCTAAAGCATGACGGCCTGTCGCTTGTCCCTCAGGATCATATGCAGATGGAGATAGTGCTCTGTTTCGGAGGCCGGGTTGACCGTTTGTGGGTATAGAAACCAAAAATTACATTTCCCTTATCCAAAGACCTAGAAGCTTCTGTTTGAAAACCTTGTGTTTAGTTATTGGGCAGATTTCTTTTTTTTTTTTTTTTTCCGGAGCTGAGGACCGAACCCAGGGGCCTTGTGCTTGCTAGGCAAGCGCTCTACCACTGAGCTAAATCCCCAACCCTATTGGGCAGATTTCTAACCTTTAAAGTAGAATTTCTGTTGTCTTTTGCAACTCACTCAATACAAGATTACAGGCAGCTGGGTTCACAGGGCTTGGCTGAACAGAAAATATCAGTGAAAGCATTGTAGAAGTTTAGTTAAGACTACAGAATAGAGCCCCATTACACCCAGAACTCACTAATTTGTCTAGATTGGCTAACCAGTAAGCCCCAAGGATCTTCCTGTCCCCACCTCCCCATTGAGATAGTAGGTATACACCACCATGCCTGACTTTTTACACAAGCACTGGAGAGTGAACTTGGGTCTTCATTGCCAGTGTGCCAAGCATTTTACTGTGTGAGCTACCTCCCCGGCCCTAAGCTTTTCAGAATTGATACATTTTCGTCAAAAGTCACCCTTCCTTCCTTCCCTGCTTTTGTCCTATAATGAGTATCAAACACAAGTCCTTTCACATGCTAGGCCAGACTGAGCCGAATCCTCAGCCATTACCAATCACCTGGTACGTGTACTTTTCAAAATATGTTTGTAAGATGAATATTTCATTGAATTAACCAGGCTCAAACCACAGTCATCTAAATTTGCTGTTTTCTTCCTATACAAAACAGTAGACATGTAACTCAAAGGAGTGGCAGGCAGGGGCAAGACGAAATTTTTGATCCCAAAACCCACACCCTTTATCCTTCCGTGTGCATAGTCAAAGATTAAAAAATGCAACTTGTAAATACATCTCAGATCTTTAAAACGTTCCAGGAAGAATGGAGAATGGGCCATTGTGGTAAGCATCATCCATCCAGTCCTGGCTGTAGTAGAAATCTAAAGTACTGGGCGTCAGTTCTCCTCGACCAGTAGGGACCTCACCTGCTGCCACCCTGAAGGCTTGTCACAGGGTCATTGCTGAGGGGATCTGGAACCAGAGTCACAGGAATGTAAGACTGATTCATGCAGGGTTAGAGCACAGGCTGCCGTGCTCATGAATAGAGTCTTGGCAGTTTAGCTTTGGGGGAGAGATTATTTTCTTTGATGCTGTTTAAAGACTGTCATACACAAAGGTTTTAGGGTTTTTTGTTTTGTTGTTTGTTTGTTTGTTTAATGTGGTCTTGTTTTTAAAAGGAGTTTTGGAAAGGCACTAAGCTTTATGCTTATGTACAGACAATATTTCGCTATAGAGTCCTACCCTAAGCACATGTGATAAATGAATCAGCCCACCAAGAGTACCTGGTTTGTGCTAAGGACAGTGCCTTGGAGATTGCCAAATACCATTTTTTTTTTTTTTTGGTTCTTTTTTTCCGGAGCTGGGGACCGAACCCAGGGCCTTGCGCTTCCTAGGCAAGCGCTCTACCACTGAGCTAAATCCCCAACCCCGCCAAATACCATTTTTAAATCATGGGTTTCAGTTCATGTTACCCAATTCAGTGATCTGTAGGCCAGCATTTTTTAACCAATGCAATAGGAATAGAGTAATAGCAGATTGCATCATAAGACGGCATTTTTAAAACTAAGCTTGAGTTCTCTGTCTGTCCATCCATCCATCCGTCATCGTCCCCTTCTGTCTGTGTATGTGTGTATCCGTGCGTGTGTGTGTGTGTGTGTGTTAAGTCTACAATATGAAGTGTCTTTTCTCCTATGCATTATTGCCAGAAAAAACTTCTTAAAAATGTACCAAAAAGCTTCAAGCTCTTGCCTTTTAATTAACTTTTCTAGAGCAAGAACACTTGCCTAGACAGGTAAGTACTCAAGTAGTGATTACCATGAGTTGGCAGTAAGGGACAACACCGACGGAAAGCGTCTTGGAGACAGGCTTTATATGCTCTGAACCTGGCAGGACAAGTAGTATTTGAAGAGAGTGCTTTATGGGTAATCATGAGGGGGAGACTGCACAAGGAGTCAGTGCACCTTGGAGAGTTGTAGGATATGGCTTGGGGACAGACAATGAAGCACAACTCATCAGACGTTGGGATGTTTGCAGTAACTTGCCTGGAGAGTTTGCATTGCATCGGGTGACCTGCTTGGATAGATATGGTGGGCTCTGGAATACTTTCCTTCCCCACCCCCAACTCTATACAGCATGGAGCTCCTAAGAGAATTTTTCTAGGCCGCTTTTGGATACCAAGTCTCTGGCATCAGATCAAAGAGAGCTGGGAAAGGGCGTTGGCAGTTCTCCAGGATGTAAATAGAAAAGGTAGAAAAGGTCCCATTGTGGGTGTGTGTGAATCACCCTGTGCGGGAGACCCAAGGCGCTGTCTGTTTGAAATATGTCAGAAGGTGGATTGGAAGCATTTCTTATCATGCTGAATGTTTGCTCTCACTGTAGAGGGAATAGCAGATAAAAGGGCTCAACCACCTAAAATATGCAGTGTGGCTTATCTGTCAAGTGGCCTCTTTCCCCTGACATCACTGAATCTGGTATACATGTAATTTATAAATTTGGGGATTTGTTAGGGAACACTTCTTATTTCTGGAAAGGGACATTTATTATTTAATTGCCCAAGCCTTGTCTAAAGAGCATTTTAAAATACATTGTGAGATGATAACATTCATTAAGGAAAAGATGATTGCTGTAATTAGGAAAAACTCACCTTTCAATCAC
The DNA here is from genome assembly GCF_021556685.1 of Rattus norvegicus. NCBI lineage: Eukaryota > Metazoa > Chordata > Mammalia > Rodentia > Muridae > Rattus > Rattus norvegicus. The sequence goes on along the minus strand of NC_141546.1, from coordinate 68,016,164 downwards.
TGTAGCAGTAGGCACACTGCTCATTTTGACAAAGTTCCACTTAGAAGTCCTTTTTAAAGTCAATTCACGCTTTTAATAATTCACTGATTTCTTATTTCATATGCACTGATGTTTTGCTCGTATGCGTGTCTGCATGAAGGTGTCAGGTTCTCTGAAACTGAAGTTACAGGGGGTTGTGAGCCGCCATGTACTTGCTGGGAATTGAACCTTGATCCTCTGGAAGAGCAGCCAGTGCTCTTAACCGCTGAGCCATCTCTCCAGCTGCCTACTTAGAAGACTTGATTCTTTGTGGTGGCAGATTTTCAAGGTTGTAAATTGAGGCTATCCTAGGAATTTACTGCTTTCACTCTAAATCACTGGGAAAAATCAAACATGTGCGTGTCGAGGCGTACAAGGTTACTCTCCTTACATCTGGTCTAGGGAGACTGAACTCAGCTGAGCTATGTGAGGAGGGCTCGCAGTTTAACCACAAAAGACATAGCAAGTGTAAGCGCAGGCAGGGAGGAATGGAGGGAGGAGAACCATGAGGGAGAGTCAGCGCCCCTTCCGGGAGGGCACATGAATGAGAAGTGAGGACTGTGCTGGTCTTCTGAAGGCATCCGCTCACAATCGGTCGCTTGTAGAGGGGATTCCAGCTGGCTGGGTACGTTCACGATGCGAATTGTCCATCCGCTCAGAAGGACAGAAGGACAAGGAGGCCTTGTGAAAGGCTGAATTCCTACCCAAAGTCAAGGGCGGGAGGTTCTCATGGAGCTCTAAATGAGTTCTGTTCGAATTTTCCATTTCATTTGCAGTTTTCAGCGTGTCATCTTTCCCGCTCTCCCGTCCGTGATTATCCCGTTTGATTCCCGTTTGACGTAATGAATCCGTTTTCCTCCTTTCACTGTTCTGCTTGGGGCAGGGAGGGACTGCATTGGAAAAACCGTGCCTCTTTTTTCCAGCAGTCTCTTTCTGCTTCATTTTCATGAGTTGTATGAGTAAAAGAGTATCATTCGGATTTGACTTTTAAAATGATAAGTTCCGTTTACTGTTTTTTTCTGCACACTCATTTGCAAGAGATAAAGTGGTTTTCCTTCTGCGAAATACTGTGCACTTCTAGGTGTCAAACACATTTACATTGTCATTAATCTTAAAACATTCTTCATGAACTTCTGTCTGTTATTTTGGTACCACAAGAAAAGTTCAGAAGTAGCGAATCAGATTTTAAAACTGTGTGCCCTGTAGAAAGAATGGTAGAAGGCTTGGTAGAACCCCCCCCCCAAAATTTCATGTATTAAAAAGTTATTTCATTTTTAAAATTTTACATAATATATTTTGTTCTTTTTTTTTTTTTTTTTTTTGCCTTTTTCCAATTTCTCCCGGCTCCCGCACACACCTAACTTCATTTTCTTTTTCTTTTTTTCTTTTTTTTTTTTTTTTTTTTTTTTTTGGGTTCTTTTTTTCGGAGCTGGGGACCGAACCCAGGGCCTTGCGCTTCCTAGGCAAGCGCTTTACCACTGAGCTAAATCCCCAACCCCCATTTTCTTTTTCTTAAAACCAAAGCCAGAAAGGCAAGAATGCATGCGTGTTACACACACACACATGGACATGCATGTATGCATACACACACACACACACACACACACACACACACACACACACACATACACGTCTGTTTTGAGTTGGCCAACTACTAAGCATGAGGCCTGCTGGAGTATATGGTTAATACACCTAGTGTTACTCCATTGAAGAAAACTGACTTTCCCTCTCCCTGTAGCTATCAACTGCTAATAACTTCTTGGCTGGGGGTGGGGGGACGGACTCTACTTCCATTTCCCCTCTCAGTGCTGGGCCTGTACTGTGTTTGACTCCCCTGTCTCAGTCTCTCTGAATTCTTACATGTGTCATCAGCCTTGTCGTGTCTGGAAAACGTTTCCTTGGAGTGACCCACTACCGCTGGTTCTTAGCAGTCTTTCTGCCTCTACTGTATAGATCCCTGGCCATGGAGAGAGGTGAGGTATCCCATGCAGGACTGAGTTCTCCAAAGTCCCTCGCTGTCCGCCTATTCTTGTGGGGCTCCACGTTAAGTACCATCTACTGCAGTCAGAGGCTTCCTCCGTGAGGATGAAGCCGTGTGTTGGTCTATATGTATAGTGGTAGGTCATAGGAGTCACTGGTTGCCATGTTCACTTAGCAGAACCATAGTGGTAGGTTTTCCCCTGGGGCCCATGAAATCTTGGTTTATAGTCTTGGATTTCATGGGTCGTCTGACAGTCACATAGTAGGTATCTTGTTGTTGGCTATGCAGTGCTTTTCATACAGGTCTGCTGTGGCAGCCAGTAAGCAACCAGGGCTGGTTTACATGCGAGTAGGCGTGGCTTCATTCCAATGAATTTTTACAGAAGTAGACACGCTCCAGAGAAGACCCAGGCTATTAGCATGCGGGCCCTGACTTAGAGTATGCGTCCGTACACAGAGCAGGACAGGAGGTGAGGTCAGTGATGCTCCCAGAGTAATAATGATAAAATAAATAAGCCTCACTGGGCATCAGTTGTGAGGCTGGGGAATACCTAGAAACTGGAGTATCAGGTCTGGAATCTGGCGTGTTATAATTCTTCAGTCTCCTTCCCCCCACTCCTTTCTCCTTCCCTCTTATCTTCCTTCCCCTCCCTGTTCCCTTTCTCAACCCCCTCCTCTCCTTCCTTCTCGGTTATCTCCGGGAGCATCACACACTTTGACCTTAAACTTCCCAGATATACATTTTTTTCTTCTTAAAAATAAACATCTGAAATTTCTTCTGCGAAAAGTCAATATTTCCACACCGATCTAGACCCAGCAGAGTATGACAAACACCCTGACCTGAAAATGCCAGCACCACCCAGCAAAGACCTGGCTTAAACAAGCTTCAGCGTCTAGACAAAGGAACAAACTTACCTGTTGGAGTGTACTGAAGCAGAAGTTAACTCTTTGCTTCTGTATCTGTTCCTCCTGATGAGAATTGCTGGCGGTCTTACTATCGTAGCAGTTTGTGGGAGGAGCCTGAAGGGATAATGAATTTGATTCATGTTTGCATGTAAAGGTTAACATTATGACATTTTAGACATTTCGTTTTCTAAACATCTAATGTCGATTTTTATTGGCCTAAGAAGTACAGCCATGAGGAAACTGACTTGGGAAAAAGATGCGATGGAGACTTAGACTCAGCTGGTCTAGTCACTCAGCCTGTAGATACTGAGTAACCATCCCTTGTTGCAGTTACGGCCTGTATTTGTCTGCGGTGGATACTTGCTACACATTTTGCCTTGAAATGCATGACCTGTGAAAGTGAAGGGAACTGCTTGGATTTGCCCCCCTTTATTCTATGGTGTAACACGGGGCATTCAGGTATTTTCTCTCTGACTCATTTAAAGTCTGAGAGCTGAGATGAAAGTGCTTGTAGCAGATGCGTTAGTCTTGTTTCTGTGTCACAGATAAAATGTCCCACAAGCAGCTTAGGGGAGAGAAGGTTCATTTAAGCGCACAGTCCTAGGCTCTATGGAGCATCATCTCGGGCAAGTCAACTGGCAGGGCCTGAACCGGCTGGCTCAGTCTGCAGTCAAAAGCAGAGAGAGGCTGGTGCGTGCGTACCTGCTTGCTCATGCTCGCACATGCTCAGCTCACTCCTTTGCATTCAGTATAGGACCCAGTTCATGAGATGGCGCTCCTCCCATTCAGGGTGGGTCTTCCCACTTTAGTTAACTAATTAGGAAAAATCCTTCACAGTCACACTCTTAGCCTATGTAATATAGACAGTTCCTCATGGGGACGTCCTTCAAAGATGATCCTAAATTGTGTCTGCCTGACAATTAAAACTAGCCATCACAGCAGGGACTTAGTTCTCAAACATGATTGCATAGAAAAAGTCACTGTGTTTTGGATATAAAATGAAATTTTTAGAACCGATACTTTAAGATTTATTTGCCTTTTTCAAAAGTTTTCTAGGTGATACTCACTGCCAGTTTGGTGCCTAACTCAGAGCCAGGATGTGGAGAGCTGGAAAGTCTAGGCACAGGCTGTGTACGCAGAGGACTCTCTGGAACTCCTGCCTGTTTTGAACTGTTTGGCTCGGTGTTAATAAGTACCTTCTGCCCTTGCGGATTTTTTCCCAGCACTCTACTATTGGCTCACAACTATCTCTGACACCTGAGGGCTTCTGCATATACCTGGTGCACATACATATACATAAACTAAAATATTTTTGAGTCACTTATAGTAACTCTGAAATGTCTGATAGTTCTTTCTCTCTTGGGAATCCTTGGTAATACTGTCCCCCTGGGCTTCACTCTAGGCCAAGGTGAGCATGCTGGACTCACTCTGGTCCATCAGTCCCATCAGGAAAACTTAGTGTTCACTGTAACTCCCGGCGCATTGAGTCATTCCATCTGCACAAGACATGTTATCTTATAGCCTTATTAAAGACAGTTTGGGACCAAGGAAATGGCTCAGATAGTAAAGGTGCTTCACATACCTTTGGCACACACATACTGGAAGGTCTGAAAGACAGACAAACAGATACACACACATACACACACACACATTAATCTTTTTAAAGGAAGCCTGTCCTTTTATCCTCCTATCCAGCTACTATTCTTTATAACAAAATTGCTTGGAAATTGTCTTTATTAGCTGGCTCCAGTTCGTACCCCACCCTGCCCCGCTCCACCCAACCCAGCCCAACATTCTTGCTTGTTTTTAACTCGAATTCTACCAGACCACTTGTCAGGATAGTGGAGACTTCCAGGTTGTGAAATCTAGTGGCCAGAGTTCAGTTGCCATCTTTCTTGCTCTTTCAGAAATAGTTGACTCAGCTTGGTTTCTCTTACTGAAAAACAACCCAATTGTTATCCAGATGGTCAGCCCTGAAGCCATTTACGTACAAGTAACATTATAGAGCCTGACCAGGGTGTATTTATGGATTTATATGTATTTAGGAACGAATGAAAACACACACGTGCATGGGCATGCGCGCGCGCATACACACACACACACACACACACACACACACACACACACACACACACACACACACACACACCCCTGATGTAGTAACAATTAATGAACAAAGAGCCCATAAATTTGAAAGAGGGCTGGGAGGGCTTGGAGGGAGGAAAGGGAAGGGGGGGAATGATGTAATACAATCTCAGAAAGTAAAAGTCTCTCTTTAGTAGCTTTTTCTCATGAGTCCCAGTGTACATCTGTCCTCATGTCTGACTCTGTTTAAGGGACACTTTTGTCTAACTCCATGGCTTGAACACTGATTCTTGATGACTTACAGATTTTTCTCTCCTGCCTGTATCTCTTCCTCAACTTCAGAGTGCGTCGTCGGTCAGATTCTGTGGTGGTGGAGTTTGAACCCAGGGCCTCTTTTCTGCCAGTGGAGTGTTCTCTGTGGGGCTACCTCTGCAGCGCCAGGCTCCTGTGTGTTAACTGCTCACTTGGCATTCCCACATAGTGGCTCAGAGGCACCTCCAGTGTGCACCCATGGCAAGCTCCCAGTTTGCTCTGTCTACCCCTGCAGTTGTTTCAGTAAATGCCAGCTTCCCCTTTCCAATGCCTCATAGCCAGCCGGTCACTACAGCCCACCTAGTAACCACTCAGAATGTGTCTACAGTCCGGCCAGTGCTTATTACTGTCACCTCAGACCAAACTGTTGTCATCTCTTGCCTAGGTTATTTCAGTCCCTCCCCCACCAGCTTCTCTTATTTTTTGGTTCCAGCTAGGGAGTGCTGCATTTGCACACATGTGCACAAAACATAGGAGTGTGAACATTTGCGCACAGAACTCTCCAGTGGACTTTCACCTAGTAAGTCTCCTCCATGGCCTGCAAAGCCCTGTGTCCTTGGCCCCGTTCCCTAATGCCTTCCACCTCACTCATCCTGACCTCCTGACCGCTCCCTAGAGCTTGCTGGCAGGCTCAGGGTATTGACATTTGTCCTGAGTAGGCTTCTCACCCACATGGTGCAGCGTTCCACTTCCGGTCTGTGCTGTGAGGTCACCTCTGATAATGCAACGTTAGCTAGTATTCCTCCCCCTCATACTTTCTATCATCTGACATGTATAACTGTGTGTGTGTGTGTGTGTGTGTGTGTGTGTGCACGCACATGCACTTATGATGCGTGTTCATGTTTGTGCAAGTGTGTACATGAGGAGGCTGGAATTCACCATCAGCTACTGTTCCTGAGGAGCCGCACACTTTGTTTTTTGGGACAGGGTCCCTCACTGATCTGGGACTCACTGATTGTGCTTGAATGGCTAGCCAGCAAGTCCCAGGGATCAGGCTGACTCTCTGCCTTGACAGCGCTGGGATTTTGTAGGCACATGCCTGTTTGGCCTTTTATGTGGGTGCTGGAGATCAAACCTAGGTCCTGAAGTTCTCCATGGCAAGCAGGGACTGAGCCACTCCCCCAGTTGACATCACTAGTGTTTGTTTATTCCAACTTCTAACACCGAATAGACTGTGAATTCCACATGCTTGACACCATGTGTATCCTCTTTTCTGCTGTGGCCTCACGCCTAGAATATTGACTAGCTGGCACACATTAACATTGGGCAAATATTTGTTGAGTGAAGGGAAGAATTTGGATCTATACGATTCTCAGGACCAGTGAGGACTGTTAACTCTCACCTGATAGGTAGCTTAGGGTGGTAAAAAATGAATGCACAACCGTGAAAGCCGAGGAAGCCGTTTTGTACGTAGCCATGAATGTTTTTATGGAAATTTATCGTATGGACGAGAGATACAAGTGGGGAGTGGGAAGGGGGGCTGCAGAAACAATGAGTAAAAGGTCTTATAAAATGAAAGGTTAGAATATTGTCAGAAGCTTGTTGTAGTGAGCTCTGGGGTAATTCACTGACTAAATAGCTAAGGAAGCTACCCTATTTAGCCTCCTGTGGCTCTGTGTATGGGGGTTGGGGGTTGGTATTGGAGTTGGTCTTGGTTTGCACTACCCACCTATCCTGAGATGCTGGAACTGTTTTTACAACCAGACTGTCTTCTTCTCAGGACTCCTTTACGGATATTCACCCTTCTGTGCAGATTAGATAGCACGGAGCAATAAAGACCTTCCCGTAAGTTCTGACGTCTTCTTTCCCACACTTCTCGCTCTTTAAAGCTTTGCTACCGAGCATGTGTATCGCTGCCTTTTTGCTTACTTTTCTCGCTCAATAAATTTAATCATCCGCCTTCTCTGTCTGCCTCCCTCGTGTCAGTTGGTTCCCACAGCTAGAACTTGGCTTAGCAGAGTGAATAGATTCTTTTTTTTTTTTTTTTTTCCTGAGTGTGTGGACGAGTGGGAGGAAGGAGTGGCCTCATGCCTTTAGCTCAGCTCGAGGATTTCAGGCATGTTGTGACCCACTAGCCTGAATCAGGGCCTGTATTAAGTCTTGTAAGCATGATGGTTAATCAGCCATGTGTCCGGCCAGCGCTTGGCTTGGACTTTCACTTGGTGATCTAATCTCTTTTGCTGAACCTATAACATGAAGTGGCAGAGGAGGTACCCGGATTAGGATAAATATATCTGATGTTTTGTAATGGAAAATGTCAGTCTCTGATGGCGATTTGCACCTATTTTAAATGACCTTCCAAGCATGGTTGACACTTTAATGTTAGTTAAGAAGTCTCTCTGTCTGTGCAGTGGCTGTCTGACGAACGTGGCCATGTCGAATAAACAGGTCGAGTCACAATAGCGTGTTCTTCCAGTTTACTGGAGGATATGGAGCCTTTGAAGATTCTGTTCTTCGGATGGTACCAGGTGGTTTTGGGCAGAACAGTAGGGAGAGGGCAGAATTGTGTCCTTTACCAAAACTTTAAGTTTGATACTTTATGGAAAAATCTAATTCCCTTAGAAATTGGGATGTTTTCATCTCCAAAACCCAATCATCGACTTCAAAAACACATTCTTCTCTTTAGCTCCACACTGACCGGTGCCATTGTTCTTCTAGATAGCCTTTGGTGTGTAGATTAATTTTTAGAAGAGAAATCTAAATAATTTATCTTTCCATATTCTGTCTTTGCATTTAGTGTGGCACACACATGACAGGAAGAGCTCATTACACACACTTGGAAAATAAAGACCACTGAAGGCCTGGGCCCTGCATTTGAGAGGAGACTTTCTCAACTTGAAAGCTCCATTGTGGGGCTGGGGATTTAGCTCAGTGGTAGAGCGCTTGCCTAGGAAGCGCAAGGCCCTGGGTTCGGTCCCCAGCTCCGAAAAAAAAGAACCAAAAAAAAAAAAAGCTCCATTGTTTTTTTGTTATAATAAGTTTAGTTGAAGATTACTGTTTGCTAGAAAACTGTTGAGGTTGTCCTGTTTGTGAATTGTAGTAGTTTAAATGTACTGTCTGTGGGGCTACGCCTTTTTTTCTGATAGTATTTGGTTACTTGACAAAGGGTAAGATCATGAACGGTTGCTGAAATCTAAGGGAAAGAAATGACTTGCTTCCCCCCCCCCCTTTTCCTCTTCCCCTCCTTCCTCTCTTTCAATATTCTATTTGAAAGATGATGCCTAAGGCAGTAGAAAGAGCCCAGCTCTTCACTCAGGCCCCCAGGACCAAGTTCTCGGTAGTAGGGATGACCGTGCTGAACTCACTGGGGTCACCTCAGCACATCCTGGGTGTGCTTAACTGTTCTAGTGGTTTCTAGTGGGTTGGCTCGAAGATCCCAAATCCCAGCCCTGGCTTGGCTCTGGACTGTGTGGATTGGCTGGGCTGTGTTTCTGTGTAGTCATCGCTGAGGTGCGACAGTGACAGCTGGTGTGCAGCTGGACATGTTGTCCTGGGAACTCGCCGCTCACAGCCCTGAGAACGTTTTCAAACAGTTGCTTTCTGCGTCTACTGTTTGTGTTAACTGTTTGGAGAGTCCTAGTTAGTAGCCTAAACACACACCATCTCTGATGGACGGTTGTGCAACTGTCTTGGTGTCACACTTGACTTCAGAGAGAGTGCTGAGTTTCTGATTTCTAGAGAGTTAGCCTGTCCGTTCAGTAGTGAACCCCGTGGCACCTCATGTGCTTCTTTGTTCTGATTCAGCCCTTGGAAGGCACTTTGGAATCCTGGAAAGTCCTGTATGACCGTTGTCATTCTTCAGTGAACTGTAAGGGCAGTTGTTTCACAAAGTCCTCATGGAATTCTTCTGAACCGCACATAACAGAGAGACGTTTATGTTCCCCGGCAGTCAGTGTTTGCATCCAACTCCAAGACAGGAAGAGCTTCTCCCTACTCAGGGAGATTAGAAATACTTTACCATGTAGGAGGCTGGAGCAGAATTCCTTGGCTTGGCCCTGCTGGAAGCATGGCTGCGTTCCCATTGTTCAGACAGCCGCTCCTCTTGTCTCATCCCTTCAGCAGCGTGGACTGTAGGATTCAGAGCAGAAAATATGAATTAATTTTGAGTGTTTCATTCTAAACATCTGCACTTGAGGGTGTTTTTGTTTGTTTGTTTATTTGTTTGTTTAAGGGAAAAACGTACAAGGGGAGGAAGTGGGGCAGCAGAACTCTCAGAAGCTAAGTATTTCTGTAGGGTGCGTGTACCCATGGCTTGTCTAAGTATTTCTGTAGGGTGCGTGTACCCATGGCTTGTCTAAGTATTTCTGTAGGGTGTGTGTACCCATGGCTTGTCTAAGTATTTCTGTAGGGTGTGTGTACCCATGGCTTGTCTAAGTATTTCTGTAGGGTGCGTGTACCCATGGCTTGTCTAAGTATTTCTGTAGGGTGTGTGTACCCATGGCTTGTCTAAGTATTTCTGTAGGGTGTGTGTACCCATGGCTTGTCTAAGTATTTCTGTAGGGTGCGTGTACCCATGGCTTGTCGTCTTCTTAATGCCATGGTAATGGCAGGAGATGGAGGAGGTGATGCATTCAGAATTTAGGATTTCCTCAGTCATCCGATCTGGCTTAAAGGCATAGTGTCTAGTTTTGCTTGATCCCATGATGAAACGATAGTGGGGCAGACTCCCTAGATCGGACATCAGAACCTGGACTTATTTTCTATCTGCCTACCAATGAGTTAGTTTTTACTTTGCCAGTGCGGAATATAAGACGGACCGAGTAAGAGGTGGGGAATCTGGTAAGATAGAGGGAGGGCAGGCAGGAGGAAGGACAGACAGACAGAGACAGACATGGGAGCTTTCAAGTGTAGCACGAAAGGTCTAGTTTTCCAGGTCTCAGTCATTCATGGTCATCATAATTTCAGTAACACTGAGATGATCCCACACCCTGACCCCTCCATTCCATTTCTTGACCTTGTCTGCTCTGTGTGTGCGTGAGTGCGTGCGTGTGCGTGTACGTGTGCGTGTGCGTGTGCGTGTGCGTGTGTGTGTGTGTGTGTGTTGCTGGGGTTTGGGCCCAGAGCCTTTGAACAACAGAAGTACACGCAGAATTCTAAGTTTTGGGCACCGGGCCTTACTGTGTACCTCAGGCTGGTCCCAAAGTCAGGGTCTTCATGCCTTATCTTGAGTTCTTGATTATAGGGTTACAGCACCACACTGGGTCTGTTTCTTTGTTCTTCAAAGTAGATTCAAATTCCTTGAAGCAACTTCCATGTCTCTTTGTCCGTTAGGTCCATCCGTAAAGAGGAGCTCTAGGCTCCTGAAGGAAATAACACTTCTGCAGAAATATCTCACAAAGTTATGGTCTTCACCCTCTGTGGCCAGTCTCTCTCTCTCTCTCTCTCTCTCTCTCTCTCTCTCTCTCTCTCTCTCTCTCTCTCTCTCTCTGTGTGTGTGTGTGTGTGTGTGTGTGTGTTAAGGACTGGTCTGTAAGTGCCTATTAAAGCATCTTAAGTGGGCCAGCAAGATGTCTCAGTGTGTAAAAAGTTCTTGGTTTACAAGCCCGATAACCTGAGTTCAATTCCCTGGAACCCAGCGTGGGAGGAGGGACTGACTCCCAAAAGGTGCCGTCTGACCTCTACAGGCATTCCCACACTCACTGTCTGTATGGCTGGGTTTGTGTGTCAACCTGACACAAGGTCACAGAGAAAGGAGCCTCCCTTGGGGAAATGCCTGCATGAGATCCAGCTGTAAGGCATTTTCTCAATTAGTGATCAAGGGTGGGAGGGCCTAGCCCACTGTGGGCGGTGCCATCTCTGGGCTGGTGGTCTTGGGTTCTATAAGAAGAAAGCAAGCTGAGCAAGCCAGGGGAAGCAAGCCAGTAAGTAACATCCCTCCATGGCCTCCGCATCAGCTCCTGCTTCCTGCTCTGCTTGAGTTCCAGTCCTGACTTCCTTTGGTGATGAAAGCAAGGTGGAAGTGTAAGTCAAGTAAACCCTTTCCTCCCCAACTCACTTCTTGGTCAGGATGTTTTGTGAACCCTGACTAAGACACTGCACAACAATGATAAATTAAATAAATTCTAAAAATCAAAGTTCTTTAGACGTTTCTCACTCAGCTTCCCCAACTGTCTTTGCCTCCTACCCCGAGAGCGGGGGAAGCATTATCAGAACTCTTTCAACTTTATCCCTCCCAGAGTTGCTTGAATTTTTAAGTAGACAGAGTTGGGCAGGTTACTCCTGCTCTCCGAACCTCAGCCACGGTAGAGCCAGTCCCTCAATAGCATTGATTCCTATCCCGTGCCTTCCCTTCTGTGGACTGCAGCACTCAAATATGTCACATTCCTATCTAAATGCCTAAAAAGGGCAAATGTTGGTTCAGTGGCCCAGGCCCCAGTGTCCTCCCCTCCTGCTGCTCTTCTTGATCCTGAGCTTAACAGGATGACCACACTCCCTGCTTCTGTCCACCGTCCACCCCAGGGCCATCGTCCCTGCCCCTGGAACTCCTTTAAATGCACAGTGAGCTTTGTGGCTGGCTGCCAGTAGACATTTCTCTAGGTATTTCTTATTTGACTCTTGACTCATGGCAGACTTGTGTGTATGTATGTGTACACACACCCTTGCAAGTTAGTGTGTACGCATGTTGATATCTGTGCCCACAGTTGATATCTGGTGTTCTCCATCACTTTTCTACTTTTTCTTTTATAAAAAAACATGCTGGGCTGGAGAGATGGCTCAGTGGTTAAGAGCACTGACTGCTCTTCCAAAGGTCCTGAGTTCAAATCCCAGAAACCACATGGTGGGTCACAACCATCTGTAATGGGATCTGATGCCCTCTATGTCCTCTTCTGGTGTGTCTGACAGCTACAGTGTACTTATATACATAGAATAAGTAAATAAATCTTTATAAAGCATGTCTGTCTGTGTGAATGTATGCCGTTGTGTGCATGTGTCTGTGTCTCTGTCTATGTGTGTGTGTCTGTGTCTGAGTGTGTGTGCGCACATGTGTGTATGTCTGAGGAAGCCAGAAGAGAGCTTGGAGTCACCTGATACAGGTTAAAGGAATCATACTCAGGTCCTCTGGAAGAGCAGGAAGTGATGTTATTGGCTGGGCCATTTCTCCAGCCTCTCCACCTTCTCCGTTGAGACTGAGTTGTTTACTGGACCTGGAGTTCAGTGATAGGCTGAACGGGGTGGCCAGCAACCCCAGGTGTCCTCCTGCTCCCACTTCTACTGGGATTACTGGTGTACACAGTAACACCCAGCTTCTTGTGTGGGTTCTGGGGATCTGAACTTGGCTTCTTATGCCTGAGCCGCAGGCATTTTTAGCAGATTTGAATACTATTGATCGTCCGTCCCTTCTTGGTGTCTGTTTTCCCGCTCCTCCTCTCCCTGGTCACTCCTACATTGTGTGCTTTGTCAGCTCATCTGTCTGTGCTTTAAACCTTGTTCCTCAGGTTGGTCATGGAAACTGGTTCTCAATGGAACACACTTGCTCCTTGGTCTGTACCAGTTCCTTAAGGCTTTGCTCTCTGCATCCTGAGGCATCCTGTCTTTATGTCTAACTCTCCTCTGGTCCTTCAGACCACTCCCATCCCGTCCCCTTAGAGAGGTTTCCTCTTGTTTAGATGATACCTCCAATCTACTGTATCTGGGGTGAGTTTATCAGCCACTAACACCGGTTATCTTGTCGTTTCAGTGAATGGCACCACTTTCCATTGGGTGGCTTTTAATCCGGAAATTTGAATGTTGTTCCTAATCTTCCACAGATGAGAAGCACTGTTCTGATGAGGATGCAGGGCAGGGATAAGTAGAGGCGGTTTTTAAAGCAGCATCTGATTCACTCTGTCTACTGCTGTGCCTCTCGATGTTGGCTCCCTGCACTACACTCCAGGCCCATTTCTTTGTAGTTTACGGCCATGTTTCATGTTTAGTGTGCCATTGCTACTGGAATATTGCCACATCTGAACGTGTTCTTCGAGCAGGGCATGGTGGACGCAGGCCTTTAGTCCCTGCACTCCTGGAGGCAGAGGCAAGCAGATCTCTGAGTTGGAGGCCAGCCTGGTCTACATAATGAGTTCTAGGACAGCCAGGGCTTGTAAAGAGACCCTGTCACAAAACAAAAACTAAAAGAAGAAATCGTTCTTCATTTCTAACCCTTCTAATCTCTACACTGGCCATAAAGTCAAATCTGAGCATGCATTCCCTGGGGTGAGTCCTTCCTTCCCTAGTGACCTTCTGTTGGAATTGTTCTTACAATCCCTTTCATCTCCAGCTGTCTTCTGTAGTTCTAGCTACTACGAAACTCCTCTGCTGGTCACCCCAGTCCCACCCACGCCATCTCTTTAGCACAGCCACTCTTTCACTAGTCCTAAGCATTTCTTGGTCTTGGAAGTATATGCTGATTTACTCAGGAAACACCCCACAAACCTGAGTTAGGTGGCTTTTACCCATGCCCCTCAAATGGAATGCCCCACCCTTGCAATAGGACCAGCATCAGGAAACTACATTCCTGTGCCCACAGAGCTTAGACTGATTCCGGCGGCAGTGTGTGTGGCTGTCTGAGCAAGTTACCACAGAGTTCTTTCTTTCCCTCTTCTCTATGGCCAGAGGTGAGAGAGAAAAGCTACACTGAAGCGAGGCTGAGAGAGCTCAGCTGGGAAGTCAGCGATCCTCAGAGCTTACCGAAAGCAGGGTAGCTCTCTGGGCGTTTTGCTGCTCTGGACACCTGAGGGGCCTTGCATGCAGACTTATTTCAGAAGGTGTCTGGCATAGGTCAGGGTGCTGAAAAGCACTGAGATGTCGGGAAGGTAAGGAAAGAAGAAATGCAGGGTGATGTGGAAGCCCATGAGAATCCCAAGCCACCTACTCCTATGCAGAACCAACTGTTCGCCTTGTTGGAATGTCTTAGATAGGAAGTTTCTGGAATACCATGCATACTGTACAGCCATTTCATCCTCATGGCTTTGCCACTTTTTGATTTAGCAGAGACAATGGTTCTTTCAACAAAGCTGTAGAAACTGTCATGTGTGACCTGTGGGGAAAAGTCCCATGTGGGTACCTTAGGGAGATCTGTATTGCAGACTGTTCTTTGATGAATGTAATTACTAAGTAGCCTCTGGGTCAGTTATGAATAGGTCCAAACCCTTGGTTCAAGAATTGTCTCATAAACTCTATTATAATATTACTTTACCCATCCTAGAACTTTACAATGGGCCAAGGGTCTGCAAGAGTGGATGGGCAGAAGTGCCCTTATCTTCATAACAGAGAAATTGCTACAGAGAAATCAGACAGCTAGTACACAAAGGAGCCAAGCCTGAGTACAGGCCTCATAGAGCCCAGTCCCGTGTTCTTCTTGTATGCATGTGATGCGTGTGCGTGTGTGTGTGTGTGTGCATGTGTGTGTGTGTGTGTGTGTGTGTGTGTGTGTGTTTGCGTGTTTGTATCTGTCAATCAGGGACAATTATTAAATGTCTTCTGTGATCTGGATCAGTTGAGACCATCAGTCTTACTGTAGATGGAGCTGGGTAGGAGGCTCTGTCCTGGACGCACACCAGAGGACTGCCCTCCTGAGCAATCTCAGAGGCAGGAGTCCCTGCTCTGCACAGAAGGTCAGGGTGGTTTTTTCTAAGAGGTGACTCACTTAGGGAGGGGAGAACATGCCACTCCTTGAGAGTAGAGTTGGTCTCTAGTCCTCCTTTGCCCAGGGTATTGCACAGGACTGATTATGGAGCTGTGCTCAACAAACACTGGTTGACCCAGCTGTGCTCACCGTGTCTCTTTGGTAGAGCAGAGAAGTAGCAAAGCAAATGTGTTATAAGGCCTCACGAGAGCTTGGGTGGGACAAACAGCTGCATGTTGTCTGAGGTCATGCCACCCAAATCTTTGGCCATGCCCTGGCCGTGCCAGGACTGTCTGACCCACTGACCCTTATTCTAGAAGGCTGGCAGCCCATGGCTCCTCCTGCCCTCGGTTGCTCAGAGCTTACTTACTTCACGTGTTCTCCTGTGAACATCTTCAGATATAACCTTTCTCTTTTTTATGT
Organism: Rattus norvegicus; assembly: GCF_021556685.1. NCBI lineage: Eukaryota > Metazoa > Chordata > Mammalia > Rodentia > Muridae > Rattus > Rattus norvegicus. The sequence continues at coordinate 68,000,839 of NC_141546.1, read as the reverse complement.
CTCTTTGTTGAGCTTTTGAATGAGGATTTTTCTCCTTTCATGTTCATGTCCCAAACACTCTCCTTCTCACTAGGGTAGATAATAGTTCTGAGGACAGTGTACCAAGAGAAACACTCTAGTTAATAAAGGGTAAGGTTTTGAATGTACTGAAAGTTTCAGAGGACCCATTCCAAAAGCTTTCAGATTTTTAAGAAAATGTATTTTAATTAAGCGTTCAATGAAGCACCAGCATTAAGATTAGGTGAACTCATTATTTCATTATTTAGTTTTATTTTAAAATGTATTAGCACTGCACTTATACCACAGGTTTTCATGGCCTGTGTCAAGAACCAATTGCACTTTATATCTTGTGGGGAAATGTGCAGTTTCCAGGTTCAGAAGAGCCTACAGGGCCCACTAGTGTTTCTGCTGTCCTGAGGTTTTCCTGGTCTAATGCTGGACTCCTCTTCATCGAGCCTCAAGCCTGGTTAGGAATGGGGGCATTTCGTATCTTCATCCACACGACTTAAGAACTTCGATGTGTTTGCTCCGTAGGAAAGGCTTTTGACATCACTTACGTGCGTCTCAAGTTCCACACCAGCCGCCCAGAGAGTTTCGCCATTTATAAGCGCACTCGGGAAGACGGGCCCTGGATTCCTTACCAGTACTACAGTGGCTCCTGTGAGAACACGTACTCAAAGGCTAACCGTGGCTTCATCAGGACGGGAGGAGATGAGCAGCAGGCCTTGTGTACCGATGAGTTCAGTGACATTTCCCCCCTCACCGGCGGCAACGTGGCCTTTTCAACTCTGGAAGGAAGGCCGAGTGCCTACAACTTTGACAACAGCCCCGTGCTACAGGTAGGCACTCACAGGGCGGTGTGGGAGCCAGCCATTCTGCCTTGACGATAATCCTAAGAAAATCACCCAAGGGAGCAGTCAGTCACATGGGCGGCTGGGTTTTATGCCATTCTCCTGTGTGTTATCTATAAGTGAAGAAAGCCATTTTCTCCCACTGCTTGGGGAACATGCGTTCTTATGTTATTTTCCTCTTAAATATATATCCCAGGATGTAATCTTTGCAAAATACACATTAGTTTGAGGAGGATTTTTTTTTTTTTTTTTTGGTTCTTTTTTTCGGAGCTGGGGACCTAACCCAGGGTCTTGCGCTTCCTAGGTAAGCGCTCTACCACTGAGCTAAATCCCCAGCCCGAGGAGGATTTTTGAGACAAAGTCTGATGCCCACATATGCAACTGAGGAAGGCCTTGAACTCCTGACCCTCTATCCTCCACCTCCCCCGCCGTGTTGATATTATGGGAGTGCACCATCACACTCAGCCTCTTTGCAAGTCTGAAACGGTTCTAACTTTAGTGTGTGCTCTTGAGAAGGGAACATTTCGCTTCTGACCTTTTCAAGAAGATATTTGGTGTAAGGCTGGGGATGTATAGCCCAGTTGGTAGACTGCGTATTTCCAGTGCTTCTAGGTAGCCGGTTCAAGGCCAACCTGAAATACGGGAGATCCTGTCCTGTAAAGATTCTAACTCTTCTACATTTTGACATTTAGTTTGTGTCTGTGTGTGTGTAAGCACAATAGCATGTGTGTCGATCAGGAGGATAATGCATGGGAGTTGGTTCTCTACCTGGTGGGTCCTGGAGATTGATCTGAGGTTATTAGACTTGACAGGAAATGCCTCTGCCTGCCGAACCTTCTTGCTCTGTGTGTTCATCCCCCAAGTAAATAAGATAAGGTATTTGGAAAAAAAAAATCTCCTATTTTTCTTGCATCCTTTCTTAACTATTCCTTGATTTGATAAAGTAGAAGGTATATTTTTAAAAATTATTTACAGCTGACACAAGATATTTAAGTATTTCAGATTGCCTTCTTCCTTCCCAGCCACACAAGGACACTTGTCTGTGCTGTTGATAGTCACTGGGAGAAGTCTCTCTTCATTACCCGAGAAGTTGAGTTCTAGAGACAAGATAACAGTTGGGGTGCCTTGGCATTGTGCTTACACATCACACTAAAAGCCTTTCCCCATCTAGCGGTAGAGCAAATCAAGGATTCTGTTTATCCGTTCTATGTGCACATTCCTGTATACCCTCATATGGAGTCTTTGTATTTCTCGGGTTCTTTAAACTTCTCCATGTTCCGGCTATGTGTTCATGGAAGAGCGAGGATCCCGCGTCCTTTTTAGTATGTTGATACAGACACTGATGTCATATCTATTTGCATGGTGACGTTAGTATCTAAATGGGGGCTGTCAATATTCGCTGACCGAGGGGGAAAAGGAAGGACTAGCTGTGACTTTGCAAATGGGACTCCATTTCATCAAAGGAGCTCTGGGCTTTTCTACTTCTGGGTTCTCAGTCTCTGTCTGGATTTCACTATAATTACTATTATCTCACATTAATTTTGCATGTGTATGCGAGAGCACAGGTGTACACAGTACGCTGTAAGTCAGGGGTACGACACACCAAGACCTTCTACCATGTTGGTCCGGGATTGAACTCAGGTCACCAGCCTTGGCCACAGACATCTTTCCCACTGAGACATCTCAGCAGACCTGTGATTTATTATTACATCAAGGATACCTTCTGATTTGGTTATAGAGTTGTAGGCAGAGCCAAAAGATGAGAACATGTTTTTCTGTGTGTCCAGTTCCCTGCCAGTTGTACTGGAGGTGGAGACTGTGAGTGTAAATCCATTAGCCGACGCCTTTCAGAAAATGGTTCTTGGGATGCAGATGAAATACACAGCTGATTTAAATAGATGGTGTGGCTGAGCGGAAAGAAAGCCTCAGGAGAGGCGATGTAGCGGGCGTCTGCGCACTTGTTTCCTTGTCTGCTGGATTGTGTTTCCTGACCTGTGGAGGACCAGGAGAAAATGGTGTTTGAGGTTGTGACTGGTTTTCGGCTCCTCTGCTGCCTGCAGGCCCACCAGCCTGTCCCGAGCAGCTCCCCTGTGGGGATTCTGCAGTTTGCTGCTCTTCGGGCCTTCGAGACTAGTGAGACTGTGTGTCAGGAATGCTTTGAGTGTGCATTTCATTGTGTGGTAGCTTTAATTATGTGTGTGTGGATGTAAGAGCCCTGGCACTCGCAGCCCAGGGCCAAATCGGGTGAGCAGATTGATGTCTGAACTGACCAGATTAAGCTGCCTTCTCTCCAGTGGAGTCTGAGGAGATGGAGGAGAGGTCTCTGGTCTCGCTGGCTGAGTATCACTGTGTATCCGTGCATGGTTCTCAGCCTCTATAGTACACTCAGCTGTGCTGTAGTGCGGTGTGCTCTCAGCCGTAGATGCCTGGGCGTGTTCTGATGTCTAGGTGTAAGCCTTTTAACCCTCGTAACTCTGTAAGTTGGGTATTTTTTTTATTATCTTCATTTTTACAGATGGGGAATCAGAGCTCAGAAAGGATACAAACTGCCCCAGCTTACAGTTTTGTTTTGTTTTTTTTTCCGGAGCTGAGGACCGAACCCAGGCAAGCTAGGCTAGGCAAGTGCTCTACCACTGAGCTAAATCCCCAACCCCAGCTTACAGTTTTTAGTGGCAGAGCTGACACTGGAACTCTGTGCAGCCGAGCCCCAGATTCTCTGTTCTTAAGATGCTGATCTTGGAGGCAGCCGACTCAGTGGCACCCTGTGAGCTTTCCTTCTCCTTTGAGAAGGGGAGCTGCGGTAAAGATGAAGCTTTGGAAGGCGTTAATTACAGCAGGAGGCAGAGGTGTGTTCAACTGTTTACGTTATGGACAACAGGTTCCTGCCATTATGCCCACGAGTGGGAGTTGTTACTGAGTTCCAAGATTGGATACAGTGAAATCATCTTCTTCATTCTAATTATCCTCGAAGCTTCCCCAAGATTAGTTTTTACGAGCGCTCCTTACTGCCAGGTGTTTGGCATAGGAGCGTGCTTGCTGATCTCGTAGAGCCCTCTGGAGGTACAGACGCCGGTGCTAGCCCCCTGCTTGTACACCTGTGAGGGTGAGTCTGCCACACAGTGCCCAACAGACTCCTGGACTGGAGTCAAAGTGCCATCTTTGGGTCTGGACTCACTCACCAGGCAGGTCAACTGAGGGCTGAGTCTTTCTCCTCTCTCGTGGTCAGGAGAACAGAACAGGCTTTTCCACAGTGAGGACAAGTTCCTTGGCATCACCAATAGTCCCTATTGAGCCTCTGCTTGTGTCATATTGACTGATGTCTCCTCTGCCAAGACCGGCCCAGAGTCAGCATGAAAAGGACAGTGACAGACTGAGTCATTGGGATCGTTTTTTTTATAGCAGCGTGTCACTCATGTAGGCATCTGATAAAGTTAGCTCAATGGAAACACAGTTATTGTGAGGGCTTAGGTATCATAGAAACCAGGGTAACAGCGCAGCTTTTATTCTTGTCTGCTGCCATTACGGTATGCCCTTCAACTTGATCAGACATAGATTCACTCACTTCGTGTCAAGTGGGGGGGGCCTTGCACTACAAAATGGATGGATTCCTACCCTCTGATACATTTGATTGGGTGGTGTAGGCAGTGTGGAATGAGTAGCATCAGCAAAGCAATGAAGAGGTGACAAGAGACGTAGTGGAGGTGACGTTGTGCAAAAGATCACAACCAGCGCAGGCTGCACTCAGCTGGCTTGGTGAGGATGCTCACACACTACCCTGTGCTTAGGTATCTGTCTGCCCCAGTGTGCTTTGCTCCCGCTCTTTCCGTCACCCGAGGAAGAAACAGCGGTGCCCTCGCCTTTGGAAGCTCCAGGTTGTGAAGTGATGGTGTCAACTGCGGAAGAGTCAAGTGGGGAAATGTCAGGGAATTAATAACTGTAGTTTAGCAGTTCGCTGATCTAGCCAAGGACCATCTTGGTTAACAGAGGGAATGTTTAGAAGGTTTCGTCAAATGTGTTTCTCACCTTCAGCTCTCCTGCTGCTCTTCATGTGTGTGCTTTCCTTTTTTGCTTCCTGGCAGGAATGGGTGACAGCCACTGACATCAGAGTCACACTCAATCGCCTGAACACCTTTGGAGATGAAGTATTCAATGACCCCAAAGTCCTCAAGTCTTACTATTATGCAATCTCGGACTTTGCTGTGGGTGGCAGGTGAGTGGACTATTAAATCTGCCTTGAGGGTGGTGGAACTTTGATGTAGAGCTCGTTTATGACTTTATTAGAATTTAGGGACCCCGTGGATCTGGAAGGACAGGACGTAACCTACAAGACTTTTCTTATCAGGTCTTATTCTGGAAGCTAAGCAACTGGGTTTTCTGAAACCTTGTTAAATCTACGCTTACTGACCATTTAGGTCCAGAATCCAGCAGTAGGTTCTGCAGAGCTGTTGCCTAAGGGAGAAGCCTTGACCTTTTAGGATCTTAAGAGGGAGTTAAGGATAATTCTTTTTTTTTTTTTAAGATTTATTTACTTTATTTATGAGTATACTGTAGCTATCTTTAGATGCACCAGAAGAGGGCATCAGATCCCATTACAGATGGTTGTGAGCCACCATGTGGTTGCTGGGATTTGAACTCAGGACCTCTGGAAGAGCAGTCAGTGCTCTTAACCACTGAGCCATCTCTCCAGCCAAAGGATAATTCTTAAATAAGTAAAAATTGAAATGTAGGTTGAGCTACTATCTCAAGGTGTTCTAGTTTGCTTTCTGTTGTGAGAAACACCGTGACCCAAACAAAGCAAGTAAAGGAAGGAAAAGGCTTATTCCTCTTAAAACTCCTAGATCATAGTCCAGCACTGAGGGAAGTCAGGACAGAGACTGTCGCAGGGCAGGAGCATAGAGGCTGGAACACAGCCGTAGGCCACGGAGGGATACTGCTTACTGGGTTGTTCTTCGTGGCTTGCCCAGCCTGCTTTCTTGAACAATCTATGACCATCGCCTAGGCATAGCACCGCCTACAATAGCTGGCCCCCTCCCATCAGTCATTCATCAAGAAAATGCCCACAGACTTAGCTACAAGGCAGCCTGTTAGAGGAATCACTATTAGTGAGGGTCCTCCCAGAGTCCCCAGGCTTGTGCCAAGTTGACAGAAAAACTAACCAGCATACAGTACTTGAAATGTTACAAAACAAAATATTTTCTGCCGTTCATGTGATGTCACAAGTGGATAGTCCAAATGCTGGTCCCCGTATGTTGTGTAAAACTACCTTCAGGCCATGACATTCATGCTATGACTTGGTTCCACTCCCAAGATACAGCAGTCTGTTTTTTGAAAACATTCAAGAATCCAGAAACTTCCATTCCCAAGTACTTGGGGAGGGAGTTGGGCACTTAGCTCGTGATAATGCACCTGTGTGTTCAAGACAAAAAATGTCATGAATCAAGATAGAGAACTGCAAGACTAGAGGAGCAGGTGGGGTGTGGATGGGTCTTAAAGGACAGGTTGGATTTGGGTAGAGGTCTGGGTCAAAGATGTCTAGATTGAGTGCAGGAGGATGGCTGTGTATTGGCAGAGTGTAATTCTGCTTCATGGGAAGAAGACATCTTTGCACACCTGTAAACCAGAAAGGTTGCTTTATGGCCCGAGACGACGAGCTAAGAATCACAGCCTTCCCTCTCTTGTGTAAGCCCATGAGGTCCCAACAGCAGAAAGATTATTTTTTGTATGTGGTTTTCCCAGCATGCTCGGTGAGGTAGGTTTGAAATGTAACCGCTGAGAAACTGGGCAGCGTTTGGAGTAAGGCTGAACATGAAAACTGGGCTGGGAAGGAGGATGAGTGTTGGTTGAGAGGAGAGGATAGTGGTGCATAGACTGCTATGCGGACAAGGAGAAGCCCATTACTAATATCCTACCCCGCAGAACCAGTTCAAAAGAAATGTCTCAGATGGTGTGAAACAGCGTAAAGGTGCAGTGTGGCTGGTGGGGTTTCCATTCCTCTTTGATGCTCTGTAATCCGGATGTGAAACAGCAAACACCCGATGCCGTGCAGACTGAGAGGCACACAGAGATGCATTTTACTGTGAAAGGAAGATTACCAGGTCTAACATCCAAAATGACCTGAAGGTCTAACGATCAAGAGAACAGCGCTACCACCAGTAAATTAAGAAAATGGGCTAACTTGGAGGAGATGATATATTTACTCATAGACCTGTACAGTTTTAGGTCCTGGGAGACATTAAGTTCGTATAATCACCAAGGATAGGAGCCTTAGAGAAGGATGGGGACAGATTTATGAAGGCAAGACTCTCTGCATGTTGAAGATGATTCCAGTGTGCACAGACATTTTTTGGCGAGTGAGAGAGATGTGTGTTCCAGACACAGTCACGTCACCAAGTTCCCTCAGACCCTGTTCATTGCCATTCTTGCATCTGGGTGATCCTTCAGCAATCCGTGCCCACACAGAGCCCAAGGGGACCATCTAACTACTGGACATCTATGGGGAATGAGGCATCAAAGTCAGTGTTTCTCCTCCTTCAGTTGGGTGCACACTCATTAGGGTGAATTACTGATACTTGTATTGGCTTGTATTCTGTGCAGTCCCGTGTGCAGAATCTGAGAGAAGCTTCTCAGGGAAGCTGACAGGGAAGGGTTTCAAACCCAGCCTGTCCGGTGTCAGACTTTATGCAGTTCTTAGCCATTGTCTCCTGCTGCTTCCCGACAGGAAACATCCTGCTGGTGCCTTAGAAACTGTTAGGGACTTTCTCCTGTCTAGTTAATGTCCCTTCTTGGAATTTTTGGGGTGTGTGTGTGTGTGTGTGTGTGTGTGTGTGTGTGTGTGTGTGTTTCAGATCAACCTTGCCAAGTTCCACAGTTTATACTTTTGAATGATAAAATTCAAAGGATTCTTAGGTTGACTTTTGTTTGCTCTATACACAGCTCTTCTGCACCCTTCCTAGGACCTCACAGCGGTTCCATTCTTAACTATTTCTGTCTCTCTTCTCTCCAGGTGTAAATGTAATGGACATGCCAGTGAGTGTGTAAAGAACGAGTTTGGGAAGCTCGTGTGCAACTGCAAGCATAACACATACGGAGTTGACTGTGAAAAGTGCCTGCCTTTCTTCAACGATCGGCCGTGGAGGAGAGCAACTGCCGAGAGTGCCAACCAGTGCCTGCGTGAGTGCCTTAGTGTAGTCCGCTCTCAGCTGGGAGGAGGGCGGGACGGGTGACTTCCTCATCAGTGGGAAACTGTGACCGGCACTGCTCCTGAAGAGTAGAGTACTGAGCTACACGCCCGTCAGAGGAAAATGATGGATGAGGAAGTTGGTTGTGAATAAGCCCCACTGGGGCATGTTTCCTTCCTGAACATCAGCTAGGAAGTTGAGTCTCCAAGGTTCAGGAGTTTGATTAGATTCAAACACTGGGCCGATGTAACGCCTCTAAAATGTGACCTCTATAGTCAACCATTAAAATCAACCGTTCCGGGGCTGGGGATTTAGCTCAGTGGTAGAGCGCTTACCTAGGAAGCGCAAGGCCCTGGGTTCGGTCCCCAGCTCTGAAAAAAAAAAAAAAAATCAACCGTTCCTCAGTATCCGTTTGAGATAGATTCCAGGACCTTCCTCACATACCAAAGTCCATGCACGTTCAAGCTCTCTCTGTAAAATGGCGCAGCATTGGCATGCGACCGTGCACTCGTCCATGCTTGTCGTCTGTTGGCTACACTGCAGATGCATTGTTTGGGGCATAAGGACAGTAAAGAATAGTCTGTACAGACAGTATTTCCCTCCTAAATAGTTCCTGTTGAGAGTCGATGGGATCTGTGGGTGTGCATCCCCCACACTTGTTCAGACTCCTTCACTCAAGCAGCCAGCTTGGTTAGTGTTTGTCAGGTACACTGACTTGATCCATCTTCCCTTTATCTGACCAATGAGAATCATGGAAAGAGCTTGCCCACCCACTGCCCTGCCAATCTGAGTGGCTTTGGGAGAAGGGGTAGGTCCTGTGCCCTAATAAAAGGTCAAAATGAAGAAGTCAACACATGTTTATCCTTCCTAAAGTCTTGGCTTATTCTGCACAGCCTAAGAGGGGAACTCCATAGAGGAAGCACAGAGTCATGATTTGTGAAAGGCTTAATAGGATCTTTAAAGCATCCATGATGTTCTTGAGTCCTGCATCAGTGCAGGAAATAGAAGGACTGAGAAAAAGGACCCTTGGAACTTAGAGCAATTATTTACCACAGCACTTTGAGAAGGAACTACCTCCTGGCTTATGACTGTTTTCATCGAGCTGTCTTGAGCAGATTGTATTTTAATTAATTTATTGTAATAATTATAATTTAATTAACCTTTAATTTCTCTCAACAAACCCCAGAGTTGCTGATAAACTTTCTAGCCTCCCCTAGCGTTTCTAAGCATCCCCATGACCACACTAATGTAATCGGATGTTGTAAGGTGAGGACTGGTGAAAGAGATACATGAAGCACTCGTAAAACATGTCATTGAAAAGGATTGTGTGTACGGGTGCCGTGTTTCTAGTTTATCTAGGAAATAACAGACAAAATGCTGTTAACTCGCTGCTAACCAGCGTTGATAAGGAGCTCACTGGATTTGCCTCCCTCCATAATCTCTTCAGGACTAACCCTTCAGAGTAAAGTTTCTGGATGACGTGACTTGACTGTAGCAGGACGAACCGGGGCTAGACAAGAGAAGAACACAGCTGTCTTCTCTCGTCCTAGCCGTTAACGAGAGAGGAACAGCACGCACTGTAGCTTTGGGGTGGGGCAGAGTGGGTGTGGGAATTGTTCTGTCTCATGATCCCATGTACCCTACTCCAGAAGGCCGGATTGTCAGCAGGGTGACATAGAACAGCTTGGGGTAAGAGAAATAGCAAGTGAAAGGGGGAGACACTACCACAGCTACTGAAAAGGAGTTAAGCACCAGCTAAACAAACTTGGCTCCAGCAAGTCAAGTTTCAAAAAATGTTTTCAGTTGTAATCTAATAATTCTATAATAGAATATATTGTACAGAGAAAGAAAATACATATTCATATATCTTTTAAAATAGTTTTAAAAGTATTTATTGTAAGTCACGCAGAACTTTGTTTTTATGTGATAGCCAAGAGCTTGCTTTCATGTGCTTTGGACAGATTAAGTCTGAGAAAATCATCTCAACTAAAAGCAAAACTAAAGACTCATATTTATTTATTTGTTTATTGTGGCGACCACCAGATCTCAGTATGTAGCCTGGTCTGGAACTCACTGTGAAGACCCGTCTAGCCTCAAACACATAGAAAATTGCCTTTTAAGTGCACACTGCTAAGGCCAGCCAGTTACTTAGTTTTAAAGTATGGTTATGTTTAACAGATGACCTCGTTAGAACTGTGGTTCCCCAGTAGATGGTTCTGAAGTGTCTAGATTTCCCTGTAATTCTGCTTGCGTCATCAGACATGCCAATTTAAACCTACAAGTCTCAAGTTCCCTGGTCTGGAGAGAGTAATCTGGTCCCCTGGAAGCTGGAGTCTTAATATGTTTGAATTGTTGATGCAAAATATTCACAGAAAAGATGCATGATAAATTACACCTTGTTTTTGCTGTTAGAGCAGAGGATAAAGAGTTAGAAAAATGGGTGTGGTGATACACACTGCTATCCCTGGGGTGCACTAGGGAGGCAGAGGCAGGCAGATACATGACTTCAAGGCCAGGTCTAAATAGTGAGTTCCAGACCAGGCCACACTGCATAGTGAAATCCTGTCTCAAAAAACAGTTAGAAAAATGATCATTTGACTTGGCCCTTATGTATGAACAGCCATTGGGAGACAGATTCTTTTCTGAGTATAGGAGTTCTTATATATCCTTTTTCTGTAAGGATGGATAGTTCTTAGTAAAGTGATGGATGATCAGGCTTCTAAATTTGTTGACATAATTTTTTTTTTTTAATAAACAATGTACCCGGTAGTCATTTTTACTTTATACCACCTGTCACAGAGATATAGAAAATTGAGGTTTGGTTTTCTTGGGAGTCTTTTAAAATGCTTTCTTTTTTTTTTTTTTTAAGATTTATTTATTATATATAAGTACACTGTAACTGTCTTCGGACACACCAGAAGAGGGCATCAGATTTCATTACAGATGGTTGTGAGCCACCATGTGGTTGCTGGGATTTGAACTCAGGACCTCTGGAAGAGCAGTCAGTGCTCTTAACCACTGAGCCATCTCTCCAGCCCTTAAAATGCTTTCTTAAAGATATATAGAATAGGTTTGGAGGCTACAGTGATGACCCAGAGGTTAAGAACACTTACTTGTCTTCCAGAGTTTATTTCCTAATAAAGCACCCATGTTGGGAGCCTCACCGTTGCCTCTGACTCCAGCTCCGGGGGATCTGACACCCTCTGCAGGCGTCCCCACCCGCGTGGCCTTCACTCACGCAGATACACACATACCCGTTCTTTTTAAAGGTACACTTATCTAACCTAACCTGTCTATTTAGCTTGCGACTGCAATGGCCGATCCCAAGAATGCTACTTTGACCCTGAGCTATACCGTTCCACTGGGCACGGTGGCCACTGTACCAACTGCCGGGATAACACAGACGGTGCCAAGTGCGAGAGGTGCCGGGAGAACTTCTTCCGCCTGGGGAACACTGAAGCCTGCTCTCCGTGCCACTGCAGCCCCGTTGGTGAGTGACATCCATCCTATGGGGTGGCAACTCAGAAAAGACAGCTTTGCTTTCTGGGCGTGTGCACAGTGTGGCAGTGTGCGTGCTGCTGTAGCTTATGACTGTCTCGTCCTCCTCTTTCATGCTAACCAGGTTGACCTCTCAGATGACTTTCTAGTGTGTATAAGAGAGGTAGTGGCTCTGTAAATAATTGGCAGCTGGGTCGTAGAGACTGAACTTTGACTGTGAAAGGCTTTTCCTTGTTAATGATTTTGTTTAGTCTGATGTCCCTAGAGAGCACGTTAGTGTGTGTGTAGAGATGTATGCATTCAGTCTCTTGTAATTTTGGGGGGGGTGTGTGGGAGCTGGGCTACTGTTTTGTTGTTTATGCTTAAATTCTAGACGGGAGCCTTAAGGAACGTTTGATTGCTAGAGATGTGTGTGCCTGAAATGCAAAACTGTTATGGCTTTCTTTTTTGTTGTTGTTTTTAAAGATTTATTTATTTAATGGACGTGAGCACACCGTAGCTGTCTTCAGACACACCAGAAGAGGGCATCAGATCCCATTACAGATGGTTGTGAGCCACCATGTGGTTGCTGGGAATTTGAACTCAGGACCTCTGGAAGAGCAGTCAGTGCTCTTAATCACTGAGCCACCGCTCCAGCCCCTGTTATGGTTTAGAAAGCTGTGATTTACAAAGAGTTATCGTTTGGAAATCGGTCCTTGTTTTCTCTGATCAGGCACTGCTTTTGGCTCCTGGCTGGGTTTGCTTTGACATTGATTGGTTTTTCTTTCCTCATCTGCCCAGGCTTGAGGTTGAACATGAACTCATTACATTTTAGGTTCTCTCAGCACGCAGTGTGACAGTTACGGCAGGTGCAGCTGTAAGCCCGGAGTGATGGGTGACAAGTGTGACCGTTGCCAGCCTGGGTTCCATTCCCTCACCGAGGCAGGATGCAGGTAAATGCTTTCAGAATCAGAGACTGGTCCTGAATCTGCACGGGGAAGCAGTAGCTATAGTGGGAGCCCTTTCCCAGAAGTAATGGCCCACAAGCCTCCAGACTAGACGTGATGACGCCCCTGGGGTTTTAGAGAGTACAAAAACATGGTGTTTTTTAGTAGTTTTAAGTTATTGTGCACAGGATTAGGTTTCATCACGGGTGATGAGTATTCTTGACCGAAACCAAATCCAAATATAAAAACAACACAAGTTCCCTCTGTCCTTCAGAGATGCACCACGTGTAGAATCTGCTGTTGTGTAAAACAAGTCAACTTTAAGAGTGGGGTTTCTTTCCTGTCTGTTCTTTTTATTTCATTCCGTCCCCCTCGATCAAACAGGCCATGCTCCTGCGACCCTTCTGGCAGCACCGACGAATGTAATGTTGAAACAGGAAGATGCGTTTGCAAAGACAACGTCGAAGGCTTCAGCTGTGAGAGGTAGCTCCCGCTTCCTCCAGCTCCGTGTCTTCCTTGGGGTCAGATTTCCCGAGAAAGCAATGGCTGATCGAGCCTTAATCTCTTTCAGATGCAAACCTGGATTTTTTAATCTGGAATCCTCCAATCCTAAGGGTTGCACACCCTGCTTCTGCTTTGGGCATTCTTCTGTGTGCACCAATGCTGTTGGCTACAGTGTTTATGACATCTCCTCGACCTTTCAGATTGGTAATTTACCCTTATTCACCACCTCACAGGCCTCTAGAACGCCCTAGACCATTCGTATGTGCGTATTTTTTGAATCAGTAGCTTGGGAGGTTTTTTGATACTAGGAACATTTGGTGTTATTAATACACATGGGGTGTGTGTGTGTGTGTGTGTGTGTGTGTGTGTGTGACCCTTTACTGAGATTGTGCACATGGTTTTAGGGAATGTACTGTAGTAAACAGTGACTGTAAATGTTTTATAAAAAATACAGCGAAATGTGCCTTTCAGGGGTAGTATATATAGGTTCTGTTGTAGGGCCAATTAGTCTTTGTTGGTGATTTTTCTCTATAGAAGGTGCAGTTTCAAACGTTTTGTGGGGCCTGGATATTGGGTGTTTGTCATCTGAATGTACTTGGGTCTCCATCCCCACCTGCAGATGAGGACGGGTGGCGTGTGGAGCAGAGAGATGGCTCGGAGGCGTCTCTTGAGTGGTCCTCAGACCGGCAGGATATTGCTGTGATCTCAGACACTTACTTCCCCAGATACTTTGTCGCCCCTGGTGAGTGAGGCTGCAAAGCCACACGGCTCTCTGGTTGCTTCTCTCAGTCATACCCTCAACACTCTAACCCAGCCTAATGTCTGCCTTCCAGCCAAGTTCCTGGGCAACCAGGTCCTGAGTTACGGGCAGAACCTCTCATTCTCCTTCCGAGTGGACAGACGGGACACTCGCCTCTCCGCAGAGGATCTCGTGCTGGAAGGAGCTGGCTTGAGAGTATCCGTGCCCTTGATCGCTCAGGGCAACTCGTACCCTAGCGAGACCACTGTGAAGTACATCTTCAGGTGAGACAGTTCTCTCTCAACTCAGGCCTGAGCAGCGAGAAAGAGAAAGTCGTTTTCTGTTGGTTTGTTTTGATCTGAGTTGATCTGGCCTCAAGATGTGTGTTAAAGAAAAAACTTTTGGGCCAGATGTGGTAGCTCATGTTTATTGTCTTAGACCAGTGGAGGTTGAGGCAGAAGGATGGCCAGGAGCTCAAGGCCAGCCTGGATTACATAGCAAAATTCTCTGTTTAAAAAAAAAAAAATCCTTATGAATGTTGCAGTAAATGTATAAAAATGGCGGAACGGTTCCCACGAGTACCCTGGCGGTCACTAGTTCCAGCTCCAGTGGGCCTTTGGAACTAGCGCTAATTCATCTCAGATTACTATCTCTCCCCGAGGCTCTCTCTCTGCTAGCTGTGAACTCTCTGGTTCCAGCCACCCAGAAAAAAAAGACTCAACAAACTGTAACCCAACAATCAGATTTACATGGTAAATTCTCAATCTACAATACATCCACACAATAAACTTACAACCTATAAGGATATAAAGTGCCTACGTAGATACCACCTAGTGCTCATCTAGACAAAATCCTGTACATATCCATCCCTTAAGAATAGTTATAACAACCTGTAAATGTGCCCAGAGGAATCTTAACATCTGCCACCATGTTCTTTTGGCTGCCTCCCTCCTCCTCGCTCCAGCCTCCTCTGCCTCTCTAAAACTTTTCTCCCACCCATCCTTCCTTCTCGTCCAATGACAGGCCTTATTCTACCCTGTACCTGCCTTCGCCTGCATAATGACATTACGACATATGGATTATTGAGATGAGCCTTTTTTTTTTTTTTAATCTTTCTCTTTTCTAGTTGTACTGAGAAACTGGCAATGCTCTGCTCTCTTTTATTTGGTTAGCTTGCCAGTTGCCTGTGGTAGCAAGAAAACAGCCTCCTTGTAGATTGTCCTTACAGAGGACCATGTATGTGCCCTTTTTTTGTTTCCAGACTCCATGAAGCAACAGATTACCCTTGGAGGCCTGCTCTCTCCCCATTTGAATTTCAGAAGCTCCTAAACAACTTGACCTCTATCAAGATCCGTGGTACATACAGTGAGAGGAGTAAGTTGATATCGTTTAGAAGTTGATTAAGAAGGTGACTGGGTGGAAGGGTTTCTGGTAAAGAAAGGAAAGGTCCTGTTCTGATGTGTTCACACTCATCCAAAGTATTATCAACTGTTTGTTTGTTTATTATGAGTACACAGTAGCTGTCTTCAGACACACCAGGAGAGGGCATCAGATCTCATTACAGATGGTTGTGAGCCACCATGTGGTTGCTGGGAATTGAACTCAGGACCTCTAGAAGAGCAGTCAATGCTCTTAACCACTGAGTCATCTCTCCAGCCCCTTATCGACTGTATATTAACATGTACTTTGAAACTCTCTTCAAGGATCTGGAGAACATTCACAGAATTAATGACAGTCTTATTTTATAATTGTTAAGCCAGTTGAAATGCCATTTGTATATATATTTTCTCAGACTTTTTAACTACTGGTTCAACTTGCTTGACCTTCACTTCTTTTTGTTTACTGCTATGTTATTATCAAGTGATTTGAACTATTGGCTAAATTATCAGAAACTATGTATTATTCTGTGAACACTTGCTTAAATTTTGTGTAAACAAGAGTTTAAAAATATGCCTCTAAGAACTTACCAATGAGGACCATTTTCTCTCCTTGGGTAAGGTAAAGGCTGTAACTTGGATGCGTTACTGTGCTCGTTTGCTTGTTTTTGAAATCCCTGTGTGAATGTCCAGATGGAAATGTTTTATAAGTAATTCCTAGTATGAATCTGGGCCGTTGGAAGTGTTTTGAATTAAAAATGTAGGTTAGAAGTTGTGTTCCTTTTGTTCATTCACTTTTAAACTTGGAAGATGGCAGAAACCAGAGAAAGGGGCTGGGATCCGAGAAACAGAGTTGAGGTCTGAGGCCCATGGAGGAGAATTTGGAGAAGAAAGAATAATCGTAGGCTTGGGACAAGAGCAGCATCGGGTTTTAGATGGGCTTTGGGAAGTGACTGGGGAGGAACTTAGCTTTGGCCTGCTCTAGTTTCCAATGGAAACTGAGCAAGATCTCAGGACTCTCTGAACAGTGATTTTGAATATAAGTAAAATAAAGAATATACTCTTCAAGAAGTTTGAAAGAGAGAAAAAGAGATGAATCATCATTCGGGAGTAGGAGCAAGATTGAAGGGAGAATATTTTTAGGCAAGGGAGGTAGAAGAATGTTTAGAGATTGGAAGTACATCATAACTCATGATCTGACTGGAAAAAGCCATTCACCTATTGAAAGTTAAGTTCAAGCCAGCAGTAGACGTTTCCTCAGCCTAGGTGGCCAGTTTCCACGTGAATGATATAAACAGCCAGTCAGGAGGCTACAGAGGAGTCCAATAGAATAGAAATTAAAGGGAACCACGATGGTATCTCCAAGGGTCACTTTACAGCCTTAGAGCATAGCAGCTGGTTCTACTAGACCAGATGAACCATTGGTCTAACTCAGTATAGCTTTCTCTTTCCTCATGGGTGTGTGTGTGTGTGTGTGTGTGTGTGTGTGTGTGTGTGTGTGTGTGTGTGTGTGTGTGTGTGAGAGAGAGAGAGAGAGAGAGAGAGAGAGAGAGAGAGAGATGTTAATAGCGAGGTTTGCCATACCTCGACTCCACACTCCACCCTGTACCGTGTGGTTGTCTTGGATGCTGTTTTCTGGTTGCCATTCCTGGCAAATGACTTAAGCTGATGGCTAGTTTTGTGTGCACTCGTGGGTCTGGCTACTCACAAGCTACTGAGTCTTGATGAGCTTCTGGGAGCTGGAAGGCACCTCAGTGGTTCTCTTTCCACACCACAAACAGGCGCTGGATATTTGGATGATGTCACCTTGCAAAGTGCTCGCCCTGGGCCCGGAGTCCCCGCAACGTGGGTGGAGTCCTGCACCTGTCCAGTGGGGTATGGAGGGCAGTTCTGTGAGACATGCCTCCCAGGCTACAGAAGAGAAACCCCAAGTCTTGGACCTTACAGCCCGTGTGTGCTCTGTACCTGTAATGGGCACAGTGAGACCTGTGACCCCGAGACAGGTAAGAAGGCCTGAGGCCACTGCTGGGCCTGCGCGATCTTTTGTATTTGTTATTTACCTGATCTATCTCTACTCTCGCGATAGGTGTCTGTGACTGCAGAGACAATACTGCCGGCCCGCACTGTGAGAAATGTAGCGATGGGTACTATGGAGACTCAACCCTGGGCACCTCCTCTGACTGCCAGCCTTGTCCCTGCCCTGGCGGCTCAAGTTGTGCCATTGTCCCAAAGACAAAGGAAGTGGTGTGCACACACTGTCCAACTGGCACTGCCGGTGAGTCTGCCTTGCTCCCCTTTCTGAGTTGTGTACAGTTGTCAGCGTTTACACGGGCGACCTCACAACCCCAAGACAGAACTTCTGCTGTTGTTTTGCTGTGACTAAGAAAGGTGCAGAAATGGTGAGTGCCACGTCCAAGGCTGTGTGGCAAGGCACTGGTGAGCTGGCAACACAACTCTGTGACTCCAAGTAGAACTGTCACTATAGTGTAATCTCTCGTGAAGTGAGAACCCATATGGGCTTTCGGTGCTGGCTTGTCTGAAATTGTTAATATGCAATAGCAATTTTAAAATTCTTCCTCTGAATCATCATCCTTCCAGCATCTCAGGATCTATCATGTTAGGTTGGGAACATATGCCTGCTTGCTTGCTCATTCATTCATTCATTCATTCATTCATTCATTAAGAGCTTTGGGTAGACCTCTGTTCCCATTCTAGCCACTCCACTCATTTTCAAGAGAACATAGAATTACATCTGTTTTAAGTGATCCTAACTATTCTGACCATGAAGGGGTTGGGTTCACTACCAGACTACCCCTCGTTGGCATACTTTGCCTTTACTGTGAAGGGCATGAAGACAAAACCAGGGCTTAAAATCTTGTTCAATGTGTAAGGACTGTGGGATTTGAACCTTTACCCTAGACTGTAAAGTGAAAGCATGCATTTTGGAATGAGTTTAATACAGGCTACCTGGTGTCTCTGGTTTAGTCTTGATTCAAAACATGTTCCAGGCTTTGAAGTATAGATTGCATGTGCACCAGCTACACTATCAGGAGGCATCATAGCTGGGATGCTGCCTTTGTACTCCTAGGGTGATGGCTCTGCGGGAGCCTGGTGGCTGCCCACAGCAGGGCCAGGAGGGTCCCCCATTCCCCTGTGTTCTCCTGCATTCTGATTTCTTCCCTCTGCCCCACCTCCAGCCATACTTCCTGCTCTGCTTGTTGACCTGTGTTTTTCTTGTCAGGTCTAGTGGTCAGAATCATGGCTGTGCTGGACAGTGCTGGCTGTCCCCTGGTCTGTACTCCGACTTCCCACTCTCCTTGGTTTCCGTCTCTTTCCACCTCTTTATTTCAGCTGGAGATTCATAGGAATTTGACGATCTGATCTCTTTAGAGATCAGCATCTGTGAAATCAGTGTCTGCAGCCCTGGGCACTCACTCTGAGCAAAGCCTTCTGCTCCTCCTTTCCTTCCCCATCTGGTGCAGGGCTGGAAGCTTTCCGTTTACCCTGTGCATCTGCCCTCCCACTTTCCATGCAGTGAGATGCGTGCAGTGCATCAGATCCAGCCTCCTTCAGCCTTAGGGTAGCCAGGAGCATATGCCCAGAACTGAGGACAGAGTGTTTATTCCAAGGCCCATTTTTTTTTTTTTTTGGTTCTTTTTTTCGGAGCTAGGGACCGAACCCAGGGCCTTGCGCTTCCTAGGCAAGCGCTCTACCACTGAGCTAAATCCCCAACCCCTCCAAGGCCCATTTTGATGGGGTCCTCAGACTTGGGGACCCAAAGTTAAAGTTCTAAGCTTCTGGAAGGTAACCTTCCCCAAACAGCCACTCCAACCCCTATGATCTGGTCACTGTTCCCTCCATGCTGGCCCTAGAGCACAGGTTACAGAGTCCATCCGGGTCTCCACCTTCGTCCTTTGATTCCCTATCTCTGTTCCCCGGGCCATGCTGATTGAAAGTGCCGATTACTGTATTCTAGACTCACAGAGATACCACCTCAAACTTAAATAAACCTTTTTTTTCTTCCCTTTTTCTACAATTCTAACCCTCTCCCTTCCCAGTGGCCTATAGACTACCACAACCTGCCTGTTCAAGCCAGAATCCTTGGCTTTACACTTGATTCATCGTTCTTTCATTTCTTAGAAACAGCCCCTCTTCCCACTCACTGCTGCCGTTCACTGTCTAGCCTCCTCGGCCTCTCAGCTAGAGTCTTCTCTCTCACTGTTCTCCCTGCTTCATCTGCTTTCCCAAGATCAGTTCTTCACACAGGAGCCAGAATAATCCTTTTAAAATGTCCTTGGATTACGTCACTATATTAGTATTTTTTTTTTCTTCTGAGCTATCTTACCGCGTAACCCGGGCTGGCCTAAAACTCACAGTGTATCCCAAGCTGACCTCACATTTGTGATCTTCCTGACTCAGCCTCCGAAGGGCTGAGATTGCGTGCGTTTCCACCTTCTGTGATCGTACTGCTTAAAAACTCTGCAGGGGCTGAGGTGGTTCAGTGGGTAAAGCCTTCAAGCCTCAAGACCTGAGTTTAGTCCCTGGATCACACATAGTTGAGAGGACCAACTCCCATAAGTTGTCCTCTGACCTCACAGTCGTACTGTGGTGTATGCCCACGAACAAACAAACTAAAGTGTAAAATAAAGAAAAGCCCTCTAGTAGCTTATCACTGCGCTCAAATTTAAATCTTCTTGTCACCATGGTCCGACCTGGGTCAGTTGGTTCTGTTTCTGCATATAGCCTTGTCCAGGAGTGTTCCTATAGGTATTTTCCTGACAAACTTCTCTAAATTCTAATCCTAATGTCTCCTCACCTTCACTGTCATTTTAGCCACTGGGTTGGTTTAATGATCTCGTGCTTGTCTGCGTCTGATGTCTCCTGTGTATGTCTGTGCTGATCCCCCTAACTGCAGTAGCAGCTTCATGGAAGCAGAGAGCACGCCCACCTGTTCACACCCCGGAAGAGTGCTGGTGTGGATAGGAGATGCTCACAAGCGGTCGTTCAGTGAGTTAGCAAACAAACCTAATTCATGAGAAACACTGGGCTCTCTTAGGCCCCATAGGCTGCACAGGTGAAAGAGCCCATGTTGAGCTGATGATGGCAGGGACGTGGGAGAGGATGGAGCTGAACAATGAGGATGGTGGAGAGAGCCTGAATCTGAGTTTTTAACTCCAGCGCAGACTTGGATGATACCGATATCTCTCCTAGAGTTCAGTATTAGCTGCCAGTGCTTGACTAAGGGTAGTGGATATCTTTTATGAGTTAAGAGAGACCCTGCTCGCCACCCTGTTTGGAAAACTTAATGCATCAGAAAAGTAATGCTTCATCATTTTTTTAAGTTCAGCTAAAGGCATATGGATTCCTTGGGAATGCAGAGGCTGGTACACCTTGGGCTTGTCTCATTTACCAAGAATTTTAGTACATCCTCTCGGTTAACTGTCAGAGAATTTTGAGGTAGGCAGACCAGGGACTGCCCTACTGAGGAAGTATGTCAAGGCCACTCCACTGTTTTGTCCCAGTGCCGGGGCCTCAGCCTGGATCTCCTCACACCACACCAGAAGACCTTGTATATGATGGTCGGACTAGACAGTACAGTGGGTACCCATTGGTTATCCACAGCAAGGCTGCCTCAGGCCTTTTGTCTTTAAGCGTGGATCCTCTCGTTCCCAGGCAAGAGATGTGAGCTCTGTGATGACGGCTACTTTGGAGACCCTCTGGGCAGCAATGGACCCGTGAGACTCTGCCGCCCATGTCAGTGCAACGACAACATAGACCCCAACGCAGTTGGCAACTGCAACCGTCTGACTGGAGAATGCCTGAAGTGCATCTATAACACGGCTGGCTTCTACTGCGACCGGTGCAAAGAAGGGTTTTTCGGAAATCCCCTGGCTCCCAATCCAGCAGACAAGTGCAAAGGTTAGTCACTGGCCAGACTCAGTCCCGCGCACGCCTTGATGTGCAGATCCGCCGTGGGGTCTCTTTCAGTGCCTACAGAAGTTTGTGCAGTGTAAACCATTTGCAGAACTTAAAATGGCTGCACTCCGCACCAAAAAAAAAAGTGAAACAGGAGAATTTATTATGTTGACAATGTAGCGGATGTTTTATTGCTTGTTATTATTCAGGTAATAATCAGTTAACAACTCTGAATACGATGGTTCTCTTTTCACCCTGTGTTTACAAAGTCAGTGCATGTTTTAATTGACAGCACATCTCTGTTCAGATTACTAAGACAAGACTCTCTGTGCCTGGGCAGCTTCTGTACGAGACAACGCAGGCCTAAAGAACCTGTTCAAGTGTCTCATGCTTTAGTGCTCTCCCTGGTGATTCGCATCTGTGACTGTCTCTGTCTTCCCACCCTAGCCTGCGCCTGCAATCCCTATGGTACAGTACAGCAGCAGAGCAGCTGTAACCCAGTGACCGGGCAGTGCCAGTGTCTGCCTCATGTGTCAGGCCGGGACTGTGGCGCTTGTGACCCTGGCTTCTACAACCTGCAGAGCGGGCAAGGCTGCGAGAGGTGAGTCTTGAGTCTGTGGAAAGTGCTCCTTGCTGTCTGGGTCGTAAGAAGTACATCTTTCCAAGTCACTCTGTATTGATAGCTGGCTTGGTGAAGTTTAGGGATGGTTTCCAGTGTCTTATGCAGGAAAGACCATGTTAGAGGTTTTAAGTAGGGGACAGAAGGGATAGCACAGTGGCAGTCCTGGTGTGTCAGACACTTCAAAATACAGATTGCAAAGTTTCTTCCGAGACATACTCATCAGGGCTTCAGCCTGGGAATCTATCTGTCTGGTTTTTGGTCAATAGGGTTTAGTATGGAGGTTGCTGGTATAGGCGAGGCTTGACAAAGAGCTCTGAATAGCACTCACAGAAAGTGCCTGGATGTAAGGGAGCGGCCCTTAATATTCCGACTAAGTCCTTAATGTGCTGCCTTTCGGTAGAGAACGTTGCTTACGCTCTGCTCCTCTTACCCCAGAAATGTGTTTCCTTTCAGTTGTGACTGCCATGCTTTGGGCTCCACCAACGGGCAATGTGACATCCGCACCGGGCAGTGTGAGTGTCAGCCCGGCATCACCGGTCAGCACTGTGAGCGCTGTGAGACCAACCACTTTGGGTTTGGACCTGAAGGCTGCAAACGTAAGACATGGTGACTTGCAGTGCAGGGTCTCCCAGCTCCCGTTAGTGCGTTACAAGCCCCATAGCCTCTGGGACCGAGGAAGACACCTTCTGTGAATATGATAAAACTCTGGAAATCAAGGGCCTGTTGGTTCCTCTGTAACCACCTTGTTGATGTCTCCTTTCCTGGTTTTTTATACTTATTCCTCCCTGTAATCTTGTTTTCTAAAGAAAAAGCAAATCTCCCCTTAAGTTCTGAGCTTGCCCACTCTGCCTATAAGACTTATTGATTACGTTGTCACTGCAGACAGGGAACAGCCATGGACTCTGCTCAGCCCTTGCTGGCTTACTGTGGTTACGACCCACCCTTGCAGCCTATTTGGTCCGGTTGTGTATAAACATCTGCTTCTCCTTGGCATAAACACTTGCCTGGAAATCGGAACAGTTTGGATTTTTTTTTTCCTTTCTGAATTCTTTCATTTCTCAAACTGTGGAATGTAGAAAAAGTCCTCGACTCAGTCCAGCGAGCAGAGTGAGAAAACAAACTGTAAAGAGATGCGAGAAGTGTTAGCATTTGGGTTTTCTTACCTCTCAGAGATGGAGGTAGAGAGGAGTTCCTGAAGTGTATGAAAAAGGGCACTACATGGTCTAGTGTGCGCACACATGTACATGTGTGTGCACGCCTGAGTATGCTCCTCTGTGTAGCTCACACATGTACATGTGTGTGCACGCCTGAGTATGCTCCTCTGTGTAGCTCAGGCTGACCGCACTTCCTCTACCTCCCAGAGGCATATTCTCCACCATGCCTGACATCCGTATAATTATTGTACCACATGAAATGTGTCCCAAGGAGATAGGGAGGTGGCTTAGTTGCTAAAGTGCTTGCCATTCGAGCGAGAGAGCCTGAGTTCAGATCCCCAGTGCTCACGTAAACAAGTGCTGGGGCAGGTGGATCCCGGGGGGCTCACTGGCCAGCGGTTCGTGTTAAGATACGTGCTTTAAAATATAAAGGAGATCTGGGCACAGTGGCTCTCACCTGTCATGCTGGCACAGCTGCTCTGCCTTAAGTCCAGGACTCAAAAGCAAAGGTAGGCAGAGCTCTTGTGAGCTTGAAGCCATCCTGGTCTCCATAGCGAGTTCCAGGCTGACCAGGGCTGCATAGTGAGAGCCTGTCTCACAACCACAAAAATAAATAAATAAACAACAACAGAAACTAGGTAAAAGGTGGTAGAGGAGGACAGATACCCAGTGTCGACCTCTGACCTTTGTAGGCACATGCATGTGTGTGCACATAAGCCACACAGAAAATGTGCCCCAAAGGATGCCCATTCACAGTTTACTTCCCCTTTTAAAATGTCTATCTCGTATACTACATGGACTCAGCCATTTAAAATTTCATAAGTGGGGCTGGAGAGATGGCTCAGCGGTTAAGAGCACTGACTGCTCTTCCCGAGGTCCTGAGTTCAAATCCCAGCAACCACATGGTGGCTCACAACCATCTGTAATGGGATCCGATGCCCTCTTCTGGTGTGTCTGAAGACAGCGACAGCGTACTCATATACTAATAAATAAATATTAAAAAAAAAAATCTCATAAGTGATTTTTCCCGTAAGAACTCAGAATGCAAGCAGCCCGCGTTAAAGTGAGAATGGTCTTCTCATTCCATAGCTTGCGACTGTCACCACGAAGGATCCCTTTCGCTCCAATGTAAGGATGACGGCCGTTGTGAATGCAGGGAAGGCTTCGTGGGCAATCGCTGTGACCAGTGTGAAGAGAACTATTTCTACAATCGGTCTTGGCCTGGCTGCCAAGAGTGTCCGGCTTGTTACCGGCTGGTGAAGGATAAGGTAAGCCGCCAGTGGGCCATTCATTCACTCACTCACTCCTTCAGCAGCAGTAAAAAACTCAGTGCACTCTAAGCTCCAGAGGAAAAATGTTGGACACATTGGACTTGGCCTCTCTTCTCAGAGGCACATGGGCTCATGAGGGGAAGGACCAGAACTACATGCTAAGAGAACTATTGAGATAAGCGGCTGAAGGAATAGGAATAGTAGTAACTGTGGGAAACCTCGGAAGGCCTCTGTAAGGAAACTCTTGTGATGTGAGCTCTGAAGGATAAAGAGGAGGAAGCCGTGTGGGGAGGAGTGTGGTAGGCAAAGGCCTGGAACCCGGGCTGCCTGGATCCTACCCTGGGAGGAACTTCATTGGTGGCAAATTATATAGAACTGCGTGGCCTGTAAATGAGGAGTGTAGGCAGTTATTCCCAAATCCAGTAGGAATGTACAGAAGTCTGATAGGAGGAGTGTCGTGACTGCCGTGTGGAGAATGATTATTAAGGTTGGGTTTAAAGGGAAGTCCTTGCATGGGCAAGACAAATGTGTTAAGGGACCAGGACAGGGAAAAAGAAGAATCAGGAACAGGCCTTGGGTTGTTGCTTAATGTTACTGGAGATGGTTTTAAGTCCATAAGGAGAACAGATTCTAGAGCTCAGTTCGAGAGGCCTAGCAGAGATCTAAATGATGCTCGAGGGAGCAGTCAGACTGGAGACCTGTCAGTAGGCTGTGTGTACGGGAAGAACGGTACCGAGAGCTTGCCGTGGAAGCCGGGGAAGTAGCTTATGCTGTCAGTGTGAGCGGCACCTCCCTCTCCAGCGGCAAGCACAGCCGACCTCTCTCTTTTCCCTCCTCCTTAGGTTGCTGAGCATCGAGTGAAACTCCAGGAGTTGGAGAGCCTCATAGCAAACCTCGGGACTGGGGATGAGACGGTGACAGATCAAGCCTTTGAGGACAGACTGAAGGAAGCAGAGAGGGAGGTTACAGACCTCCTCCGTGAGGCTCAGGAAGTCAAAGGTATCGTGGTCAAATGGGGTCATCTCATTTCTAATTCATATAGCTTTATAAAATTCTCAGGGTTTTGGTTGGTTGGTTTGTTTGTTTTCTAGACAGGGTTTCTTTGTATAATAGCCCTGGCTGTCCTGGAATTCACTCTGTAGACCAGGCTGACCACAAACTCAGAGATCCTCCTGCCTCTGCCTCCCAAGTGCTGAGGTTAAAGGTGTGCACCACTACCAAGCAAAATCATGGTTTTTAAATTACTTGCAGAATATTTGTTTGTTTTCTTAATTTTTTATTTTAGACAGAGTCTCAAACTACAGTTCAGGCTGATGTAGCACGCTCTCTCTCTCTCCCTCTTTCTCTTTCTCTCTCTCTCTCTCTCTCTCTCTCTCTCTCTCTCTCTCTCCATATATATCCCCAAAACTGGCTTCGAACATATGGCAATCCTCCTGCCTCAGCTTCCAAAGTGCTTGGATTATAGGCATGAACTACCCTGCCTGGCTATAAATTATCTTATTTTAAAAGCAACACTTTAAAAAACAACTTAATGCTTTAGGTCCTAATGCTTTAAGATGTAATATACAGAGGTGTCTTTCTACTATGTCAAAAACTATTTGATGTTCAGGGTTAAAATATTTTATAAATCTGTTCCTATATATATATATATATATAAAGAGTTCTAAATTTAAAATATCATTAAAATGTGGTTTCTTAAAGAATGTTTGTCTTTTAGCAATACCCTCCTAGAAATACCTTTAAGGAGAAAATTAGAATTTTGATTTTTTCCCCCCACTATTCTAATGAGTAGGAATTTATTTTG